>NW_005871577.1:120442-157991 GCF_000147115.1 Myotis lucifugus | reverse complement strand
TGTTGGATGGGGGTTGTTTTAGGGTCCTTCCGATTTCCAGCTCGACATGAGGAGTCTGGGGTGGCACGGCTCTGAATTCAGTCTTTTTTACATCAGACAAGGAAGCGCAGTGTGACTGACATTCTTTCAGATACTAGCATTCCTAATGGCAACGTTCTTATTCCCAGGATGCTAGAAGTACATTCTGCAGTTGTTAGGGGTGGGTTTCTGTAAATATCAAGGAGGTCACATCTCTATCTTTTCTGCTTTCCTGTCTTCTTGTCCTATCAGTTACTGAGGAAAACTTGTTAACGTCTTTGTTTATGATCGATTTCTCCATTTGGCTTTTTATTTCGGTCATTTTGGCCTCATGTACTCGAAGTTCTGTTGAGATGCATATCTATTTAGACTATAATACTTTCTTAGTGGATTTGATACTTTTATAACTAGGCCAGTAATGAATTCATTAACAGCAAAGGAGCAAAAGGAAGGCGAGATAATACAGGCATGCCATTTGTGCCAAAAAGCTGCCGTTTAACGCTTTCCAGGTCTGTCCTCCCAGATTCTGGGGAAAAGGACTAGACCAGCGGTTCTCAACCTCTGCGTCGCGACCCCTTTGGCAGTCGAATGACCCTTTCACAGGGGTCGCCTGAATACATCCTGCATATCAGATATTTACATGACGATTCATAACAATAGCAACATTACAGTTAGGAAGTAGCAACGAAAATAATTTTATGGTTGAGTCACAACATGAGGAACTGTATTTAAAGGGCCGGAAGGTTGAGAACCACTGGACTAGACAAAGAAAGAATAGACGCATGCCCAGTAAAGTCTGAATGACACAGAGAGGGTGCTTGTCTGTCAGTCACACCTGGGGCAAGGCATTGGCCAGAGTAGGCATGGCCACGGCAGGCACAGGAAGATGGGGTATTTACACGCCTAAGCACAGGGAGTTCTCTCTCTTGGCGCTCTTGCACTCCTGGTTCTGGGGCAAGGGGCATGCTCCCTGCACTAACCCATGTGGCCCACAGCACACGGAGCCCACATGCAATGGACTGATGGACTAAAATTAGCCTGATCCTGTGCCCGACTCAACTCCACCATGGAACGGAACCTCGGCATCAGCTATGCCTCTAGTTCTGCTGAATCCTCAGCTACACCTTTTCCTGGACTGGTTTAAGGGAAATGGAACTTTACCAAACTAGGGCTATAACTTCACACAAATTAAAATCACTCGTTCTCCCATGTGAGTCTTAGAAAATTCTTTTTCTCAAGATATCGTGAGAACCCAACTCCCACTAGCCACGGAGAGATTCCATTCATGTCATTTCTCCAATAAAGATTGACCCTTTTCACCGTAGCTGGTTTGGCTGAGTGGCTAGAGCATCAGCCTGCGGACTGAAGGGTTCCGGGTTCGATTAGTCAAGGGCACATGACTGGGTTGCGAGCTCGATCCCCAGCAGGGGGCGTGCAGGAGGCAGCCGATCAATGATTCTCTCTCATCATTGATGCTTCTCTCTCTCTCCCTCTCCCTTCTTCTCTGAAATCAATAAAAATATATTTTTTGAAAAGATTGACCCTTTTATCACTGCAACATTTTTTAAATCTCTAACAATACTACTTGTTTTGAAGTTTACTTTTGATGTTATTAATTGATAAACTGGTTAATCATGTTTCCATGCTTTTTATTAAAAGAGAAGGAAATTCCTTGGCTTCTTCTCCCTGTGTGTTGGCTACCTAGTACCCACGCTGACCCGTGCAATCACTGCTCTCGGTGTTTTACTTGAAGAAAGTCACAGGGGCATTACGTCATAGCCACAAGTTTCACTTTCCAGAAACCATGGTCCATGTGCTCACTAGAATTTGAGCCTATTTTAAGTTCTTTTTATGTATACAGTATCCCAGACTTTACTTATTCTTCTTGCCTTACACTGGATCGAGATACATCTTCATGTGAATACACAGCCTCAAAATTCATGATTCAAATAAAGACAGTAGTAGGATTAGCATTTCTTTCTTTTAGGAAACTAAGATTTTGGCAGAAGGAGGTTGGGGGTGGGGGGTGCTGTGCCTCAGCCATGTCCCACATAATACAGACAAATGTATGTCTTGATGAGTGAGTTCCAATTCGTTTTATAAAAAGCTTGATAATATCTAAGTTTGTTGTGCTGGTCAAGCACATATCCAAGTTTTCTAATAATGATAGGGCACGTGTCCTCCTTTTTAGTACGTGTAGTTGTTACAAAACTATATTAAATAGTAGAAACATTTTAAAAGCAAATGTATGTGGTATCATTATTCTAGGTTGTATTTTTTTTAAAAAAAATAATGTTGTTGCTTTGATAACACTTTAATGCTGTCTTTGCTCTGACAAATTAATTTACAATAGATTCAACTTTGCACCCTTTGATATTTGTCAAAATCAAACTCCGAATCAGAAGCCGGGTCTATCCAGGTTCCTCCAAAAGCGCCCTAGACACATTCCTCATTAGGCATCTGTTTATTCCAAAACATACAAATACACCAGGGATGGAATTAGATAACACATTTTTGGCTTACTAAACGGGTTAGACTTAGTAAATATGGTACTCGCTTTTCAACGGATTCTGCCATCTGTCAGCAAACTTACTGCTTCGAGCAGGGGCTTTTCTTGGAGTAATTTACAAGTTGTTTTTCTTCCTTTGTTCTTTTCATGAAGATACATGTCCTTAAAATTTAAGGGGGAATAACATAAAATAAATTCACCCACAAAACAGGAACAACAGAGAGCAAAGGGCTGCTGGCGAGTTAAAAAGAGGCCTGAAATGTAGTCACAGTTGGGTGTGGTTCCCCCCCCCCCTTATGGGGATGGAAGGAGAGAGAGTCTCAACAGTTTTGCAGGTGACTTCTCAGTCTCAGTCCCCGCTGGGAGGCATCCAACCAGAGGAACAGCACAAAGTGGAAGAAATTTATTTCTCGGAGAAAGATGCAAACGGGAAACTCCAGGGCAGGGCAGCTCCCACTAAGGCAGTGATGGGGAACCTTTTGAGCTCGGCGTGTCAGCATTTTGAAAAACCCTAACTTAACTCTGGTGCCGTGTCACATAGAGAAATTTTTTGATCTTTGCAACCATAGTAAAACAAAGACTTATATTTATGATACTTATTTTACATATTTAAATGCCATTTAACAAAGAAAAATCAACCAAAAAATGAGTTCGCGTGTCACCTCTGACACGCGTGTCATAGGTTCGCCATCACTGCCCTAAAGCCATTGACAACAGGTTCCCCCGCTGTCCAAGCGCAGGGCATTCCTATGAAAACTTTCTTAAACCAAATAGCATGAAACAAAGAAGCAATTACCATTCATGTATGTGGACATTTTTGTGTTCCCACACCCCAAAATAACCTACCAAATCATACCAAACACGCTTAGTTACATCCAGTTTTACACGCTGTCCTAAGCTCCTGCTACCTTAGGGCAGATCTTGCTAACAGAGGCACGAAATAAATCAAGATAAAACACAGATGCTCACAAACACACTGAAGTTCTGGCGGCCCGATGCTGAGATGCTGAGTGTAGTTCCAGGGGAAGGAGTTTGGCGGACCTTGCTGGGTGCCGCTGCCTCTATAAGGCTCCCTGCAAAACAGACAATGGACGCCCTTTCCACTTGTTGCCTTTTTAAATAAAAGTGAAAATCCTCTTTGGATTTCTTTCAGTTCTTGAAAACAGGTACTGAGTTAGGTCTTTCATAAAAGCAAAGTGATGTAAAGAGAATTTTCAAAAAGCAGGGATTTGCCTGTTGCCATGATAACAACAGCCAACTTTTGCCGAAGGCTTGCTCTATAACTTATACTAGTAGAGTTTATTATATTTTCTGAATGCCTAAAAGTGATCAGAGGGAATGAAAGGAATAGCCATACATTTTATTGACGCCACTGGGGGCCCAGTTGTCATGGAACGAAATCAGAGGGAATAAAGAAAAAAGACTCATGAATCACATTTCAGCATAGATTATGAACCAAAGATCTAATAAAGCAATTGCAGAGGTGACAGACATATGAGCAGACCAATACTTTGCAATTAACAATTGGTTCAAAAAACTCAAGCTGGGGACTTTCGTTTTTAATTTGCATTACGTGCTGATCTCTCTCTCTCTCTCTCTCCCTCTCTCTGATATTTTGACCTAGATTAGTATCCCTTTATGCTTACAATTGTTAAAACTGGCTGACTTCAATGTCATTTAAAGATTGGTTCTGAGCACCTCACAAACAAGGGCTGTGTCTTTGCATGGGAAGAGGTCCAGGGTTGAATGGTTGTGTTCCGCACTAACATCTGCATCCAGGCAGACATTCCTGGATTGTAACCATGGTTAACATTTATTTTGTGGTTACCATGAGTCACTCTCTGTTCTAAGCCCTTTATATGCACTAATTCACTAGTCTTTTAAAAATCTAATATAAGAAGTGCTCTAATTATCGTTCCTATCTTATAGATGAGGCAAATGAGTTAGAGAGATAAAGAAAACTATCGAGACAAAACCAGAATTTGAAACTAAACTGTCCTGCCTCGGCCTACACACTCTTTGCCACAATACTGCAAGGCCCCTGTCAGAATGTATTAGTGACCAGAAAAAGTTGGTGGAAATTTAGAAGTCTGAGCTAAAATCTCTGCTCTTTAAATGTAAGTGCCTCAAATGATTTGATGCAGATGGTATGAGGACCATACACTGAAAAATACAGTTTATGGTAGTGGTCATAGAAATGTTCTTAAGAACATTGTTATAGTTCACCAAACATTTTTACGTACATTATCTCATTTCATCTTCATAACAACCCTGCCAGGGTATTACTCTTTCCCATGATTCTGAATGAGAGAAGCAAGTCTCAGAGAGCTTACCTAGAGCCACACTAGCTGTCAAACACAGATTTTCCAATTCCATACCCTGTATCTTCCTATGACACTGACCCCTTACTGACCTTTCTGCTTCTGGCCCTCTCCAACTCATAGTCCACACAACAAACAAAGGATCTTTTTTAAAATACATTTTTATTTATTTCAGAGAGGAACAAAGAGGGAGAGAGAGATAGAAACATCAATGATGAGAGAGAATCATTGATTGGCTGCCTCCTGCATGCTCCCTATTGGGGATGGAGCCCGAAACCCAGGCATGTGCCCTGACGAGGAATCAAATCGTGACCTCCTGGTTCAAAGATCAATGCTCAACCACTGAGCCACACCGGCTGGCCCTTTTTTTTAAGGATCTTTTAAAAGCATAATGTCATTTCCAGTAGATTCTCATTACATTTGGTAAAATCCAGCTCCCTTATGATGGCCTCTCAGGATATGGCTCCTCCCTACCCCCCTTGCCTAATCTCTTACCCTCCTGCCCCAATGAATTTCAGCTACACTTTTTGCTTTCTAACCATCTCACACCAAGTTTTATTCTCCAACTGGATCTTTGTCCTTTTCCTATTCCTTTTTTATTTCATATCAGTATCTGAAATTAACCAATTGATTGATCATGGAGATGGTGAGGAAAGAGCTCTTGTCTCATTTGCTTAATATACAACATTCACAAAGTGCCAGGTACACATCCGGGTACTTTATACATGTTGATCTATGCAATCTTCACCACTGACAGAGAGCCTAGCACCATGCCCGAGGTAACCAGCTGAACTTCATCCAGAGTCTGTGCCTTTCACCACCTACCTGGACTGCCCCTTGAAGAGAATAAGTGATCCCACTACTCCACTGTTTTAAACAAGCCTTTGTCTCTGCCATCACTCTGACACACAGCCCCCTGACTGAGGCAGCAGTGCCCATGGTTAAACTCATACTGACCAGGGACATGCTTTGACAAAGGTGTGCACTTTGCCCACCTATTCTGGCCTCATCCCCAAAGAAATAAAATGAAATTCAGGCAACAAAATTAATTAGAAACTACAGACTAGAAATCCAGCATGCCCTTAAAAAAATGCCAGAGGATGTAGAATTCAGAATTACTCTTTACTGGGTGGTAATGATGGGGTGGGAAGGTGGAGAGGGACTGTCAGAGACTCCACATGATCACAACGGAAATACTTCATAATAAGCATCTCAAATCAACCGAAGTAGAAGCCTATTAATCAAGCTAAAGCAGCAAGTGGCCAAACAACCATTTTCCCCCCTTCCAGACATCTCACTGGTTTGAAGGTCAAATATCTATTCTTCATCTAGCATAAAAAGCTGCCACTTGGGGGAGGTTGGGTATTGTATTATTGTTTTGCTTTAAGACATCTGTCATTTCTGAGAATAAATATTTCTGTTCTGTGGTTGTTAATAAGCTTCACAAAGTGGTTTTCCTGGCATATGAAGACATCATTTGAATAATAAAAGCTCATATTTATAATTACATTGAGTTAAATAGATTTGCTTAGCTTAGGGTTTGAGGTTATTCATAAACAGATGTGAGGGTCCATAAAACCTCTATCATTTCAATAATCTCACTGCTTGGGGGTTCTCAAAGAATTTCGAAGCTTCCATGTAAATTAAGGAAGTTTTCCTCAATTCCATGAATAATCACAAAAATATCTCCACCTGAGTCTACTTCTCACAACCCTTTTCAGAAAGAAGGCAACAAATGAGACTTATTCTAAGCTGGTGACATTCACTCCCTAAGCATTCAGAGAGACTTTTATAAAATGCTTTGCTCTGTTCTTAGAATATGTTGATGACCCAAAGCCACAGTCTTATTTGCAGCAATTGGTTTCAAAACAGTGATGAAAAGAGGTCAGCCATCCAAACAGCACCTTAGGATCTGGACCTGCCCTTGCAGCCACCTCTCCTCTTGAAACTCAAGAGTCCTTTGAGCCATTGCCTTAGGCCCGTGGACGGCAAACTGCGGCTCGCGAGCCACATGCTGCTCTTTGGCCCCTTGAGTGTGGCTCTTCCTAAGCCTTAGGAGCACCCTAATTAAGTTAATAACAATGTACCTACCTATATAGTTTAAGTTTAAAAAATCTGGCTCTCAAAAGAAATTTCAATCGTTGTACTGTTGATATTTGGCTCTGTTGACTAATGAGTTTGCCGACCACTGCGTTAGGTCCTTGGGAGGTGATGAAAGGGTTAATATTTTTAAAATTCTTGCGGCACATTGGTTGTAAACTGCTGCATTAGACATCTGTGCAAGCCCTAAACTTGTGATCTCTAAAACTCTATTTCTCAAGCCAAATCCAATTTAATCTGTGTATTGGGTTGAATAGTGTTTTCTAAAAATTCATGTCCACCCAAAACCTAATTGGACCTCATTTGAAATTTGACCTAATTTGCAAGAAGGGTCCTGGAAGATATCATTAAGGTGAGGTTTGAGATGAGAATCTACTGGATTAGAGTGAGCCCCAATCCCTATGGGAGCATCCTTATCCAGCATAGGAATGGAGAAGACTCAAGGAAGCACTGTGAAGACAGAGACAGAGATTGGAGCAATGCATGTACAATCCAAGGAGTGCCAAGGACTGTCACCAACCATGAGAAGCGAGGAGAAACGCAGCTTCCAGAAAGAACCAACCTGCCAACACCTTCATTTGGGACTTCCGGCCTCCAGAACTCTTTTTCATCCACCAAGTGTGTGGTCATTGGTTTCAGCAACCCCAGGAAAGTTAACTGTGCTGTCTGTCACTCAGTAGGCAAATATTTGTGGAAGTGAGTATAATAAATCAGTTCAATTTGACACAGGGACTGATTAAGGAAAATATTGAGCAGTAAGTATTTGAGGAGGAGAGAGCATGCTTATGGCTGGAGCTAGAAGAAACCCATTCATTTCTTCAACTCTATCCCAAGCAGAGCCACCAAGGGATGAGATGGTGGTTGGCTCATGGACAAAGGACTAACTGGAGAAGATGGAATTATTAACTACCTGAGGAATAACACAGCTGATTGAGGCTTTCTCCAAGATGTCCTGGCACAATGAGAGACCCTTCATTTTGTCTTGGGCACTTCAAAAAAATACAAAAAAGCATATGGTAACTGGTATTTTATATAATGTAGGTAAAGATTATTTTAAGAATATAACTTTTCAACAATATTTGTTATGGCTCGTATTATGTATCATATTGCCACCTTGGTTTTTATTTTTACATCCTAGATCATCAAGCTTTTGGGCCGTGTTTTGTGGGTATACTTGTCATTTGTTTTGACCATGGTTTTATTCTAGTGCAATATCACTAATGACCAAATTTCCACTCATTTAATATCCCTGAAGAGTTCTTGAAATGTAATGAAGTAACTACTTTCCCTGTAATTCTTGCATTCATTTAGATACTAAACTGTAGCTTGATCAGACGCCTTTGCCGTGTGTGGTATAATAGCAATATCTAATGAAAATATGAAGTATGTGTTTCCTAATTACTCCAGACAGCTCATTTCAGTTTGCTTCCTACTTAATCCCAAAATTCCTATCTCCCAGCACCGTAAACACCTTCCTTCCCTTGTCATCAATCTCAGTTATGTAAATGAAGCAGGGGTGGTGGAACAGTTATTTTTTTCTGGATGTTATCAAAGGCCCTATTAGAGAAACAGCTGACGAGGGTGCCCACTCAAAATGATGCTTTTGTTTGCTCGAAAGACTGCAGCAGACCGAAAGCAGAGAGAATTTGCACGCTCTGCAGGAGTAGAACTGCCAGGGCCAGTGGACGCCCATGTGCGCGCGTAGAGGAAACCACCCTGATGTTGGCAGGCCCAGGGATGGCCATGACCCCAGCTCAGTGCTCTACTCTCTACAGAGAACATGCGCACAAAAGCCACCTCAGTGAAAGTACATTCGTGATATAAAGTAAATCCCTGATTGAGTCCAGAGTGTCCACATAGTGAATGGACCCTTCAACTTTGCAGAAATCAGCACACCGTCCATCAGAGGACCTTGAACTTTCCGAAACATACGAGTTTATCCTCTGTGGAGATCAAATTCAATGCTGATTTCCAACTCCTGGGGAAGGCAGGGGCTAGAACGCAGGGCTCCAGAAAAAGTATGACATTCTGATGTGCAGTGGAGCTGAAACCCTGGAAGCCTAGCAGATCATCTCAGCACTCAGACCATGGAAGAGCCAGGGAAGACCATGAGAGAATGAGAAAGGAAAAAAATATACAAGAAGCTAAGAAAAAAAAATACGAACACATACACAAAAGGTCAGAGAAAATCATTTTTCTTCACACTATATTCTTTTGTCCTTTCACAGTCTCCATCTTGTATGAACTAACGAGGAACATTGACAATTAGCTTCATTAGATAGACCACTGTTGTTGGATTCAGTCTCGAGCTGATCAAATGAGGCAGCTGAACTGAGAATGAATCTTCCCTGGCATTAGCTCCCACTCTTGAAGTGGCCAGGCACCTGTGAGGACAGGGGGTGATAGAGAAGATAATAATTGGGCCCTCATCTTTTATAATTATGTGTGTTTCAAATAGATATGAACGGGGGGTGGGGGACTGGAGAAAGCTACATAAAAGGCGAATATTCTGATGTGAATACTCAGTCATTAACTCTTAGGAAAGGGAGATAACATGTTTAACAATAAAAGACTTGAGAAACAGAGACTTAAAAAATAAATGTTTACTGGGAATTAGGACAATTTTTTCATATCGTAAAGCATCTTCATGATACTAAATAATTACCCTAGTTATTGACTGGATGCACGGGGAACTGTTTTCCCTCCTTTATATGCAAAAGCCTCTGACGTCTCAGAACAAGTTAACAGTTTCTTTTTAGACTTAAATTTTCAAGGGAAAATGAAATGTAAGTGAGAATATTTTCATGTGTTATTTGTGTGCATGTGGATCATGGGAGAACTTTTAACAAAATATCAGAGAGTATAGAAATCTTTTTTTAATGTAGAACTTTCTCTAAAAATCTGTTCCTGTGATATTTAATCTATCTCTTAGATCTGAGTTTCTAAGCAGAATATAACTGAATTTATTAATTATCTCTTTGATATTTTGCTTGCAATTAGAATACACTTCTACAAATATATAGTGAGAGTTAGGGTTTAATTAGGGCTTTGAGGTCCAGACAGCTTTTCTACCGTTTATTAAAAGGGAAAAATTACTGTCTGTTCTCTCAATACAACCAGTAACTAGGAGTAATTTTAATTTCAAAGATACATTAATAAAGCAAGGTTTAAAAAAAAGCAACTATGTAGGAATAGTTCTACTAGACTTTAATCTTCGTGTTGATGGATTCCCATCCCCTAAGTCAAAATCTTGCCTATGTCATTAATTCTTCATATGCCATCAAGTATTGTTGAATAAATGTGTAAATGGTTTTTCTCAATGTAGCATTCTCACTAAATTTTAACTAGGGACAGTTACTATTTAATTTTTTTCTACCCATGGTTTTCCATCAGGCTTCTGTAGGATGGTTATGTCATCTCACCATGAATATGTGTCTAGACAAGAGCCTTTGGAGGTATAAATACTACTAGCATTAGAGCTACATTGGCAAAAAAAAAACCCACAACATTTTATCTTCTCTTACAATTGCTACTTCATAGACAAAGAGCTCTCACACCCCTTACAGTTACCTGGAGGGAGGAAAGGCCCTAATTATCCTTCCAAGTTCTGGCACTCAGACTTTATTTCCTCTTTTGGCTTAAGACCAAACAAAATGTGGAGAAAATTAACAGAGCAATAGTACTTTTCTGTGTAGAACACAATAAAAACATTACTTCCTTTCTACCAAATACTGATATAAATTGTCTTCCATTTGATCATAATTTTTCAATTTTATACAATGCACAGATTTACAAATAATAGCCTATTAGCATACCATGTTTTCTTATTATAGAAGAGTCTTTTGAAGGGAACATATCATCTTCAGCTGCAAAGTGATGTCTATTACCAAAGTTTAATTTTAAACATTTAAGTAAATATAAAGCATTTACTCTGTATTTCTTCATTTTTCTATCAGGGACTACATTTTCTGTTTTGAAATCAGAATTGTTTCGTCTTTTTTCTCTTTTCATAGCCTGCTTTATTTCTCCTTCCACTTCCCCCCACCCCCAAAACTCTTTGAATTTATCTTTGATCGTCTATTCACATTTTTCTATTGCTCTATACATTAACATACACAAGGTCCCACCTCTCCAAATTGACCTCGCCGTTTTTATACTGCTCACTGTTTCCTTTCTGAAGAATAAAGAAGTTAGAGGGGATGGTACATAACTTTCTATTATTCCATTTCTCCTGCACAGTAGCTTCCTTAAAGATCTATCAGTGGATCAGATCTATGCCAGTCGAGAAAAAGATATAAACTCTACATGCTGAAGTTTATCCAAAAATACGAGTATGTATATCTTCTCTATTGAACTAAACACATAAAATGCTCCAAATCCAAACTTCACAGCTACAATCACGGTTTTCTTAAACTTTATTATGAACATGATTATCAATTAGCAGTATAGGTATGTAACTCTTGTATCAAATCCATTCAAATATCATGTAAAATTTATACACATAGCACTGACCTTGAGACATGGAAAATTTCCAGTAAGTGTTTAATAGATAGGCAATCAACAGGATTCAGCCACTCTCTCTGGCTGAAGCAGGGAAGATAAAAGGGAGACGGAGCGAGCTGGAGCTGGTGAAACAAGGTAAGGGGTGTTTCATGATATCAAGGGGTAAGTGGTGAGGATCTAAAAAGGTAGCAGAAATGAAAGGCAGGGGCTAGACATATTTTAAAGCTAGAGAGGAGGGGAAATCTCTAGAATTTGTTTTCTGAGTGGGTTTGGGGTTAACAACCAGAGGATGACAGAGACAGGCAATTCTGGGTACCAGATGCTGATGTTTATCTAAAATGCTGAACATTTTGCCCTAGCTGGTTTGGCTCAGTGGATAGAGCATCCACCCTCAGACTGAGGGGTCCTGGGTTTGATTCCAGTCAAGGGCACATACCTCTGTTGCAGGCTTGATCCCTGGCCCTGGTCGGGGCACATGCTGGAGGCAATAAATCGATGTCTCTCTCTCTCCCCCATGGATATTTCTCTCTGTCTCTTCCCCTCCCTTCCACGCTTTCTAAAAATCAATGGAAAAATAGCCTCAGGTGAGGATTAACAAAAAATAAATAAAATGAAATGCTGAACATTTCAACAAATTCTATGAATATCGTTAGGGAAAACATGGGCATTTTATGAGTTTATAAAACTTAGAGAGCTCACGTGTTATCAGCGGAAGTGGAGTTCTTGGGGTGCCTCAAGGAAAAGAATTTCCTGCGGCCCCCGCCTCAGGAAGATGGGGCTTCATGAAAAGCTTTATTGATGATGTAAAATTAAGGGGTTCCCCTCCAATGTCCCATCTCTGTCCCTCTCACCACGGAAGAAGTCTAATCGTGTCCTCAGCAGGGTCCGAATGAATGCCACTGCCCAGAGTTTCTATTGCATATTGAATTCTAGTCCAGTCCAGGACCTGGCCAGCTTAGCCTGTGTTCCCAGCTGCACCCCATTGCATGTGGGGTTCCAGCGTCTATGGGCCATGCAGCTGCTTAAGGCCACATGGCTACGGAGAGCGAAGTGTAGTCACAGAGCGAGAGGGAAAAAGGAAACAAGGGCAAGAGCAAGCAAGAGCGGGAACTCTTGTCTGGGGATCTTAACCTTCCGAGAATCATGCACTTGCAGTGGCCCCACACTCCTAGCCAATGATCCTTCTCCCAGGCTAGACTGACTGACAAGCACCATTCCTATGTCACCGTGACTTCACTCCCTTTCTCCCCCAACAATCCCTTACCAGAGGGAAGAAGGGAGGGGGGTAGCTTCCTGGTGAAGCTGCCCAGATGACCATGCTTATAATGTCTGGCCTCCCCTTGGCTCTCTTCCGATCATTAATATTGACTAGCTAATTAGGAAGATAACACAAGGGCTGGCCATTCATTACTCAAGTATCTGTTTGCTCAAGTGTCCTTCCACTCCGTGACAGGGATAAACTTTTCTGTGTCTTTCTTTTTGTTCCTATTAAATTAATTAAACAAGGAGGCCATTAGACTGAGATAGTTTAATAACCTAAGTTAGTAATAACTCCAGGTTAAGAAGGTAAACCCTAAGGACAACTAAGAGCACACAGCCAACTAAGCTTTCCCAAATAAGGCATTCGCTTAAGCGACAGCCAATCCAATAATTCCCTTGCTTTACTTCTGCCTCTTCTCTGTAAAAGTCTTTCCCCTCCCTCCTGTTGGTGGAACTCTCCTAACCACTTTTACCCGTAGCTTGTCACTGCCCAATTTGATTACATTTTTGCTTGAATAAATAGACTCTTAAAGTTTTTCATTGGTCTTGGTTTATCTTTTAACACTCCCATTTAATCAGCTGCACTTAACAGTAAAAATGTCTTTTGTTCATTACATTAAAATACTTCTCATTTCAGTTCTTTTAACATTATTGACTCCTAATTGGATCTCTGCTTCCTGTCTGGCGGCCAGTATTTTCACTGTCACACACCTTTCCATCACAGCTCTCCTCTCCCTCCCCTTCCGGTGATTAGCAGGACAATCCAGTACAATCAGAGGTCAAGAGACTATTGCTAAATTACTTGTATAGGTTTTCATGGAATCGGTTTATTCTCAAGTATTTTCAATTAAAAATATACTATTCCCAAGCTTGCTTTCCTTTCCTTTTTATTATTTTTTTTTAAGTTTTCTCCTTCACTATCACCTGCCTAGGTTGCCAGCACCAGATATGTTCATGTAGAACTCAGACTATGAGGAAGAAGGTTCACTCCCTGCTCCTTTTGTGCCTCAGATCACAATGTGGAGAATCCCTCTCCAGAAAGAAAGGATGGAAAACATATTTCTAATTCTTAGGAAGAGGTAATTAAAAAATTTCCTTTTATGATACTGTCTTTGTTCTCTTCTTGAAAGGAAAGAGCACCCCCTTTATCACTTTAAACAGGGCAAACTAGTATTCTAACCCTCCTCCCCAAGTTAATTAACATGTAAATACTTGTCAGTAAAAGGTAACACTTACGTAATTAGCATATAAATAGGCCAGGGACAATATTCTGCCATAAAGGAAGACAGCTTGGAAGAGTTTACCAAATGTATTTGGAAAGAAAAAGATAAAATAAAGCCTTCATCATTTCCGTGCAAATAGTTATGAAATAGAATGTCTGCTGGAGCCGGGGGTAGAGGGAGAAGAATTACCCTGCCTGGAGAGGATGGGGTGACGTTTACATACACAACTTGGTTTTACATACATGTTTACTCAAGAAGTGATGGCGGAAAGTGAGTCATTGGTTACGTCCGGAAAACACATCATCTTTTAAAGGATACCATCCACAAAGGAACCGGAAAGCCAGAGATGGGAAAAGGATTTCAGGGCTAATGTTTCCATGTTGGGTGTAAGGATGAGTACACTCACAAAACAGTGTATGCAGGGATCACTTCTACTCAGCCCTGATTTTGTCTTTCAAATGAGGTAATTGTGCACCTAATGATCCATTTACACAAACAATTACCTGACTGTCATATGCCAGGCGAGCTCTGGAGAGGCAGTAAGACAAACACACTTTTGGTTGGCATCCAGGGCACTCTATTTTGAAAAAAATAATACATAATCATATAATATTTGTAACATTCTTACTAAATCGTGTGTCCGTGTGTAAATGGGATGGTCACTAGCCCAAGGGGAAAAAACCTCTCTCTGACTGCACTGGCAAAGATGCTAGTGATTTTATAATTATTACTGAAGCTACAACATATTCTAGTTATGGGGGGAAACACAGGATTTGTAATCAGAAAACCTGGATTAATTTCTCATGTAGCGTTCGATGTACGAAATGTCCAAACCTGTAGATAATTTTTTAGTCTATTTGAGCCAAACCAATGACAATTGCCAGGAAGCAAAAATCTCAACAGATTGAGAAAAGGCTCCAGAAAATGGCAGTCTTACTGTGGTAGAAGTGATCAGAGCAAGGACAATGGACCAAGTACAGAAGGTCACCAGAGCAGAAGGTCGTGGGTGTCCAGCAATGGGCAACACCTGGAAAAGAAAGACCTCACCCCCAGGGTAACCTTTCCTCCCCTAGGGTATTGCTAGTTATGTGGTTTAGACGCCCTGACCTTTCATGTTGCTGGTCCTGTGGTTCAGACCTTCCCCTGACTTTTCCTTTCCTGGCATGTCCGTGGTCAGGTGGCAGACCCCCTTAGAAGAGGAACAAGGGGCCTTCCCTCCCCCGCCAGGCGGGTTACCTTTACCCTTTCTTCCCTAACTCCAAGGACCCCTTCTGTTGCCTCTTTAATTTATTTCCTGAGCCCATTCCTTCTACAGCTCCCTTCTTCTACCTCTATGACTTTCTAAACACACTTGTTCTTTTAGTTTGAGCCTTGGCTCTGAATTCTTTCTTAGCCAGAACTCAAGTACTGAGGTTGATGAACCAAGGTCTGGTCTGACTCCACTGGTCTAAGACCTGGTGGCCTTTCAAGGCTGCTAACATTTCTACTTATTTTCTACATCAGAATCAAAGAGAAAGATGTAGGAGGACTGCATGAAATCTATTGATGAAAGATTAGGAAGGCAGGAGAAAGCAAGGCAGAAAAGCCTCTAAATTGGATAAAAAGTAAAGATAGACACATACCTTTTTTACATTAATGGGAATGCTAATTGGTTAATAATTAATATTTATAGTACATAGAGATGGTATGTGGAGAACAAGATAACAATGAAGGGTTCTAAGGTCTTGTGCTCTGGTTGGAGGTTGTACCCTGAGGGGTCTGGAAAAAGGTGATTAACTCTGACATTCCAAAAGTATGTTATTGTAGATGCAGAAAGAGGCTCAGGTGACTTAAAGACTGACATTTGTCAGGGAAGATACTGGCCTAGGACATGCCTAACTGCCATGAGTCACCTTTAGTTAGGAAGTCCTAATTTCAGACTATCCACTGTGGTTACTTTAGGTTTCCTAGTTTGTAAGGCTGTCATGCAGCCTCCCCTGAGCTTGTCAGGTTTAGTATGTGGCTCCTTTTTTGTCCATATAGCTATGTCAACTTCAGATATTTAAATTTAGGCAAGTCACTTAAAAGTACCAAATCACAATTCTTCAAAATAAAGGTAATAGTCTTGTTCATGTAGAAAATCAATATTATTATTATTATTCATTGCATCTTATATTATTAAATCTAAATCACAATACTAACTTGTATTAATGCCTGCCCCAGGTCAAAGTGAACCTGAGTGGAATTATCTCATCTATTAGTGTTGGTCTGTTCAACATACTGTCCTCTCTTCCACTTGGTGGGGTTGATATCCTGGGCCCCACCTCCCTCACCACCAGGTAACTGGTGACCCAACTCAATTGAAGTCATCTTTGACAGAATCACCCTTGAAGCCAGTTAATCTGACTTTCTCAAATCTAACAAAGTACCTTCAGGTTAGTCTAAGGGCCAAGGGTTGGGTCAAAACCAGATTAGTTTTCTCAATTTGAAGTGTGGGCACATTTTCAAGGTAGTGTGATTACTATAGGACAGTAGAGAGGATCTGCACATAAACCTCAACCTCCTCAGAAGCTGGTCAGTTTGTCCTAGAATAAGTCAGTCTGTCTAGTAGAACTTTATGCAATGATAGAAATGTTTCCGAATATGCACTGTCCAATGTGGTAGCCACATGTGCCTACTAAATAGGAAATGTGGCTGGTAGCAACTCAGGAACTGAATTTTTCATTTAATTTAATTTTAATTAGTTTAAGTGTAAAGAGCCACACAAGACAAATGGCTACTATGATAATGTAGCAAGGAAAAAAGAAGATATTTTATCTAGTAGTAATTGGACACTATAGACTAAGAATGGCATCTACTGTCCACAGTTGTTTAATCCTACCCTTTAAAAATATTCAATGCAGGGTGAGGGCATGAGTGGGGGGGATGGGGGGTAATGTGGGGGGAAAAAAGAAGAAAAAAATCAAAACAAACAACATATATATATTGCAAAAAAATAATATTCAATGCCAATCCTCCTTTCTACAGCAATCTATGATGCTTTTTAGCCATTCTTGTGTATTCTTGTATTTATCATCAACAACCAAAATAAATAAGAATTTAAAAACTGCAGTTAATTTACTCTTGTTAGAATCCAACATAAAACAAACAGATATCAAGGAAGCAGAAGGGTAGAGTTTTTCTGACATCTGTAATGTCTGCACTTGGACTGCTGATAGACATTAGGTGTGAGAATATTATCTAATTGAGATGGAATATTAATCAGGGTTTGTGACCTAACCAAGTATCTAAAATTTTATGCCCTAAAAATTATGCCTAACTTGATTATGCTTTGAAAACAGATAAAATAATAGTTATAATAACATAGTAATAACAACAGTTAATAATAATTTATAATGTCTCAGGTACTCACATAAGAACTTCGCACACTTTATGTAATTTATTTCTCATGACAGCCTTATAGGATGCCTGTTATTATTTTTCCTATCTTACTTCTTGAAAAGCTGAGACTTTGAAACGGCACATCACCTGTCCAAGGTCACAGCAAAAACAAAATGGCAGAGCTGAAGTTCAAAGCCAGATCAGGTGAATTCCAGAGCCCACTTCCCTAATCACTGAGTGATATAGTTTTGTATCACTTCAAGGTAAGAACATTCTAGACAAATAATGACATTTCTTAGGTTTTCACAGAAGAGCAAAAGTTTCCACGTTAGAAAACCAGTCTGCCAATGGATCCCTATCAGTGCATCTGAAACTACGCAAACTGTTTTCTGGACAATTTAAGACAGCCTGGGCAAACTACGGCCCGTTTGAAATGAATAAAACTAAAAAAAAAAGACCGTACCCTTTTATGTAATGATGTTTACTTTGAATTTATATTAGTTCACACAAACACTCCATCCATGCTTTTGAACCAGTTTGCCAATGGATCCCTATCAGTGCATCTGAAACTACGCAAACTGTTTTCTGGACAATTTAAGAAGATAGTGGGACAAAGGAGTAACTGGGCTGACCTTTCTCTAAGGCAAACAATGATCTCGCTTCTTCCTAAAGAGCTGGAATGGAATAAACCACTTGAGTCTAGTTTTGTGGGAAGGTTAATTCCCTGAAATGAGTAGATAGAGATGAGCTGATTGACAGAAACACATTGATGCTTCAGTCAGTTCAGGGTGAGGACCCGCAGCCCACCCTGCTCCCTGATGACCTCCCTGAGTTTTTTTTTGTAGGAGGGTTTCGATGCTCCTTATATCAGGCTCAGCTTTGCAAGTGATGTACAGTACCGTTTGAGACCGTCATTCTTACTGAAGTGTAAACAAAGTGAAGAGGTTGTCACAGAATTTTAAAAAAATGTAATCTAATCCAAAATAAAAAAAAATATATTCATAGCCCAGCCAGCGTGGCTCAGTGGTTGAGCATTGACCTATGAACCTGGGGGTCACAGTTTGATTCCTGATCAGGGCATATGCCCAGGTTTGGGCTCGATCCCCCGTGTGGGGCGTGCAGGAGGCAGCCGATCAATGATTCTCTCTCATCATCATTGATGTTTCTATCTCTCTTTCCCTCTGAATTCAATAAAAAAAAATTTAAAAAAATATTCATAATTCTGGCTTCCATAAACCAGGAATTTTAAATAGAGGTGGTGGGTGTGAGGTGGGGGAGCAGGACTTTCCTTTAATGTTATAAAAAACTTTAGTGTGTATGTGTATGTGTATGTGTATGTGTATGTGTATGTGTATGTGTATGTGTGTGCACATGTACATTTCCACTTATGTGCACACTTAAGACCCACCATGCTTGCTAGGCCACCCTATACCTACATGTCTGCCTATAAACTTGTGATCAAATGACCTTTAGGTATATTTTCCCCTGAATTTGGTCATAGCTATTAAATATTTGAAAATTTTTAGGGCCATTTTAAAATTACATTAATGAAACCTGTAGATTTGGGGGAGAGGAGTTAAATGTGAAATATAACAAAATCGGAAAATTTAGTGACAACGAAAAGTAATAACTTTTCTGGATAATAATTCCACATGCCAGGACATCACTGTATCCAATTAAGTTGAGCTATATTCAATAATCACTGTGCAACTGGATAGACTCACAAAATAATAGGATTTAAGGCAAAAATAGAGGAGCTTATTAATACATATCAGAAATCTTAAATGCATTAAAAGGAAAAAGAGACAGATTAATACAACCCATTTGAGGACAACAATTTTAAAGAGGTAAATATATAGTCTCTCTGAAGAAACTTAGTTTGACATTTACAAACTTTGTTGCCCACTCATTTTCAGCACTAACTTATCTGAAAATAGTTAGAATTTAAAAAAAAAAAAAAGAGAGAGAGAGAAAGTGTTCCATGTGAAAACACTCATTTGAAAACTTATTTTGATAAGATCAGTGGCCCCAGCTAGTCGAAGTTTGGTCTGGGGACGCTAGGACAATGCCTCAGAAGGGCACGATGGCCCTGGACACATTGTTTGTCTTCTCAGAGAGAGAACTTTCAAAGAAACTCTGAATGCCTTGTCATGCTTGAAGTAGATATGAGGTGGCTAAGCTGAGAATCCAATATGGGAAATTAGTTGCCATTAACAGATTGCTTCAGGCAGTTCATTTCTCATCAGACAAGCTGTGCAGGCCTCCTGCTGTGGACAGTGAACATTAGCTTACTAAATACTTCAGCTCATCACAAGCTACATTACTCATGGATAGGCCTGAATTGTGGTGATGGGGGAGGGGGGAGAAGAAACAGATTAAAAACATAACCACTGGCATCAATCTGGGAAGAGATTGATGCTCTGGTCTGTTAGATAAAGACAATAAAAATTATTGTTCATTCACATGTACAGATATTCACAATGAAGTGTTAAGAGAAAAATAACCTAGTTACAAAACTATTTTTATAGGATAGTAGTTTGGGTTTAAAAACATGTGTGTTTCTGTGTGTGTTTAATCTGGAAGAACAAATAGCAAAATCTTTACAGGGATGACTTTCTATAATTTGTTTTACCTGTCTGTATTTTCAATAATATTACAATTCAATTTTTATATTTTATAAGAAATATTTATTATGTATAAAATAAAAAATAATAGACATGAAACAAAAGGTTATGCCTATTTTTTCCCCGTTTTGAAATGTTTTATTGCCTTTTGAGGAATATTCATCTTGAGAGCCTTCCAAATACATGAAGGGAAAAATTTCAGATTGATTATGAATAAACTGTGAATAGAAATTACCATTTACCTTGGGGGCTGTGCTGTTCTAGCAGCTCTAGAATTGTACTGAATAGGGCAGCCTGTCACTGGCCTTTCTCCATCCCCAAAGCCTGCACAGACTGTCCTTTGTTTTTATGAAACAAATCGCATGCTCCAAAATAGTGCAATCTACATACCTAGAAGTTTGCATTATGTATGAGAAAAAGAATGGGTTTCGGCGTTGAAAGCTCTGGTTTTGGATCATAGTTCTGATCAATAAATAACAGCTATGTGACCTTAAATAAACAACCTAATAATCTCTGAGTTTTAGATCCTTTTAAAAACTAAAATACAGTTATATACAATATATTAGTTTTATTAATTATTAATATATCTAACGAAGTGATTACCATACTAAGTCTAGTAAACATCAGTCATCATACATTATTATGATTTTATTGACTATATTCCACATGTTGTACATTACATCTCCATGACATTTATTTTACAACTGGAAATTTGTACATCTTATTCCCCATCACCTGTTTTGCTCTCCCGTCCCCCAACCCCTTTCCCTCTGGCAACCATAAATTAGTTCTCTATTTCAATGAGACAATTTTTGTTTTGTATTGTATGTTTGTTTTGCTTTTTAGACTCCAAATAAAAGTGAAATCACATGGTATTTGTCTTTCTTTGTCTGACTGATTTCACTTAGCATAATAACCTGTAGGTCCGTCCATATTGTCACAAAGGGTAAGATTTCATTCTTTTTTATGGCTAATATTCCATTGTAGGTATGTATCACATCTTTATTCATTCATCTACCAAGGGACACTTAGGTTGCTTTGATATCTTGGCTATTGTAAATAAAATGAGGCAATAAACATAGAAGGGCTTGTATCTTTTTGAATTAATGTTTTCATTTTCTTTGGACAGATATTGAGAAGTGGGGTTGCTGGGCCATATTTAATTTTTTTAGGAACCTCCACACTCTTTTCCATAGTGGCTGTGCCAATTTACAAGAGTTCCTTTTTTCTGTATCCCTGATATAAGAGGAAAATCTTTCAGCTTTTCACCATTGAATATATTAGCTGTGCTAGTCATATCATATTGAGTAGTTCCCTCTAAATCCCACTTTGTTGACAGTTTTGATCATAAATGAATGTCAAGTGTTGTCAAATGTTTTTATTGCTTCTAATAGATGATTTATGATTTTTATCCATCATTTTGTTGATGTATCATGTGATTGATTTGTGGATATGGAACCATACTTGAGTTTCAGATTATTTGTAAAAAAAAAAAACAAAAAACAACCTACCTCAAACAATTGCTTTGAGGATTAAATTTGATAATTAATGTAATGCCCCAAAGGGAGGTAATCTCTGAGTTTCAGTTATCCTTATTTTCCCACATTTTCGTGTAAAGCTGAAAGGGGGTGACAATGGTAGAGCTTAAAATAGTGTAAGCTATAGGCAGTTTGCAACCCCCATACCTAGCAACGCAGAGGGATGGGTGGGAGTTTCTTTAGAAGTGCAGGTGTGACTGATGGATTGCCTATGGATTGCAAAATCCATTTCTGCAAGATGCTGAACCCTGCACACTGAGAAACAGCCTTCCTAGAAGTACAAGCTCCTTTGATAGGAGACAGAGAACCCAGCTTTGCTACCTGACCCCTTAGCCATATGATCCTGATAAATGTTCCCAGGATTTCAATTCCAATCTCTCCTCTCTACAATGGAGGTGTTGTCTGCTTTGTCCTAATGAGTTGTTATAAGACAAAAATTCTTTATATAGTGACAAAACCTAATTATTTTTTAATAAGACTTGTTTGCAAGTGACAGAAATCCCAATTAGAAAAAGTATAAGCAAGAAGAGGAATCTCTCATAGAATCAAGTTCAAAAACAAAGCTGGGTTCCAGGAAATCCTAGTAAGGTGACCAATTCATCCCGTTTTGCCTGGAATTTTCCTAATTTTAACCCTGAAAGTCCAGTGTCTTAGGAAACACTTCTGTGCAGGCACACCAGGCCAGCTGGGCACCATCCCTCATTGCTGGGTCTTTCTGAGTGTCTGCTTCATTCTTCTCTCTCTGCTGACTAGCTTCTCCATTCTCTCTGTCCACATGTTTAGAACCACAGTCGGTGGCAGTTCCGATCTCTAATTTTGTTATCCCCATGACCTAAATAAAGTTTACAATAATCCCATTTTTAAAAGTCTCGTCTTTGGTTTTCACACACCCCTATGTTCACGGAAGCATTATTTACAATAGCCAAGATTTGGAAGCAGCCCAAGTGCTCATCAGTAGATGAGTGGATAGAAAAGCTATGGTACATTCACACAATTAAATCCTCTGCAGCCATAAAAGAGAAGGAAATCTCACCTTTTGCAACAGCAGGGATGGACCTGGGGAGTATTATGCTAAGTGAAAGACAAAGTACCACATGTGGTACCTCTCTTACATGTGGAATCGAATAAACAAAACAAACAAACAAAATAGAAACAGACTCATAGATACAGAGGAGAGACTGACAGCTGTCGGAGGGAAGAGGGACTGAGGGGCTGGGTGAAAAACGTGAAGGGATTAAGATAAAATAAAAAAAACATGGAAAGGAAGAAAGAAAAGAAACATCTTTGCAGTGCTTGCTGCTCCCTCTCAGGCGGGGGTATAGGTATTGAACTAATGACTGAGATAGGACACTGTCCCCATCAGCTAGAAAAGAACTGACCCAGAAATGAAAGGTGAGGTAGGAGAGGCCCTGTTACCAATACCCGCCTGAACCACAGGGATCTGCGCCTCCCATCCACACACAGACTCTATAAGTTCCAGCAGAGTCACACCAACCAGAGGGCAGAGTAAGTGCTCCACTGAACTTGTAGCTGTGACTATTGCCAGATGACTTTGGGCTCCTCATGCCAGTAAGCCGGTTTTCAAAAAAAGCTAAGCTATGAGGAAATAAAAAACAAGGAAAGAAGGGAGGAAGGAAGGAAGGAAGGGAAGGGAGGGAGGGGAGGGAGGGGAGGGGAGTCCTCATGCCTTAAGCTTTCCCAGTGAACAATAGGAGACAGGAAGGTGCCCCCCAAATCCTTTTCCCTTCCCCTTCCACCCTGATGGACTAGTTCAAGGCATCGTGGTTCTGCATGGCCTGCCCAGAGACGTCTCACCTGTATTTCCCTGTGAGGCTGCAGCCAGCTTGGTAACAGACCCCCTATTTCCACTTTGCCTCCTTCCCTTCCTTCCTCCCTTTCTCCCCCACACTAACTGCCATGGGATTTGGCCCTCAAGAAAGCATGTAAGGAAAGAAAAGAATCAAAATGATCTATCTGGCCCCTGTATTTTCAGAAGGAAAGCCCGCCTTGGGAGCCGGTAGGCTGGACGACTTCAGTGAGCATCTGGGATGACTTATTTTCAGATGAAACTGTTACTGGTGCCCTGGGCTCCTTTGCTCTCCCAGGATAGAAATCAAGAGAGATCACCAGAGGAAAGCTCCGGCGCAGGCGCTATAAACTCGTGTACAAGGGAAGCAGCCCCTAGGGAACGCGAAATGGGCTGCTCTCCGAACAAAGGCTGGGGAGTGTGTCAAGGAGAGTTAGTCGGGAAAAGTGACTTATAAGTATGTGGAGGCGGGCGCTTTTTGGCTCTTGCACAGTGGCGCTACCTGTGTCTTCATGGGTCACATGTCTCATTAGCATGTTAAATGTCCACCCAGGGGGGTGTTTTTAGCATGTAAATGAGGGAGGGTCACCCAGAGGACAGTCTTTCTTGCTGGCACATGTGTGAGCAAAGGAAATAAAAATTATGTTCCCCGCAGTGATTCTTGTGGCCAGCAGGGTCCTCCAGCCCCTGATTGGCTGTAAGGAGACGGGAAGGCACTGGGGGCAATGAATGGGTTCCTGGCTTCCAGCCAGCAAGGCCCAGGGAGTAACCTCCCTAGTTCAGAACCACTTAAACGCACTCTCAGATGCTTGCAGAATCATGGAATGCAAGGAGCATCCTTGCTTTTAAAGAAGCTTGATGAAAACCTGCTCCCCTGCCTGACAGTGGTAAGTTCTATGCAAACAGCAACCACGACTCTCTTGCTTGCCTTGTTACCCCTCCTGCTAAGACCCAGTCAACCAACGTGCATGAACAAATGAGGGAGATGAAAATAAAAACGTGAGAAAGTTGATTGTTGAGATGTGTGGTATACATCCTCTGGGGCTTCCTTTCCTCTCTGAGCTTTTATCCCACAGGGATCAGGCCTAAACCGGCAGTCGGACATCCCCTGAGGGGTCCCAGATTGGAGAGGGTGCAGGCCAGGCTGAGGGACAACACCCCCCGCCCCTGCACAAATTTCGTGCACCGGGCAACTAGTCTATATATATAAAAGCCTAAGCAACCGTCTGACTGTTCGACCGTTCAACCAGTAACTATGACACGCACTGACCACCAGGGAGCAGATGCTCAACACACAGGCATGGAAACATGGAACAGACTGATAAATCTCAGAGGGAAGCGGGGAGGGGGGTGGGAAGAGATTAACCAAAGATCTTACATGCATACTAGAGGCCTGGTGCATGGATTCGTGCAGGCCAGGCTGAGGGACCCCACTGGTGCACAAATTCATGCACCAGGCCTCTAGTAATTAATAAATATCTCTGTGTTTTTTCTTTTGCTTCAGGCTCCAATATGGCTCAGCATGGCATTGCTCCTGATCTTACATCATTTACATATTTGATATTTTCTTTCTCATGTTTTTTTAAATTTATTTTGACTGTGTTGTGTTGATGAGAAGGTACACATACAGATCAGTAGAAGACAATAGATAACCTAGAAATAGGCAAAACAAATGTGCTCATTTGATTTTTGACAAGGATGAAATAGCAATTCAAGGGAGGAATGATAGTATTTTTAATAAATAATGCTAGAGAAGTCAAACATGGTGGGCAAAACTAATGAACTGCAACCTAAGTTTTATATCTTCTGCAAAAGTAACTCAAAATGTAATTAAATATCAGACATAACATTTTCAGAAAAAAATAGGAGAAATCTTTGGGATCCAGGGTTTAGACAAAGAGTTTTCAGACTTGACAACAAAAATGCAATCCAAAATGAAAAGTTTGCAGGAATCCTATGTGTTAATAAATTAGCAAAAACCCACCCTTTCTTCTCTGAAAACCCCACCTCCTTCTTCTGTTCTATTATTATGATCCAGGGTGAAAGCCTGGTTTACAAAATGAAAGGTTGAGGTGAGTGGGTGTCTCTGTACAAAACAACAACAGAAAAACAGAAAGGTTACTATTTCCCAATTCTTATTGAAATGACAACCTAATATATACTTTGGGGGATAGGGCAAGATGGAGAACCATGTGAGTCAGCTCAGGAAACTTGCCAAATGATTCAATTAAGTTGTAAATATTATTTTAGTGGACATCTGTCAACCTTACCTCTTTCAATAAAATGCTATTTTCATATTGACTCCAATTTTATGAATTAATTCTTGGTATAAGACTACAGTCTTGCCAACCAACATTCTCAAAAATGTACCACATTCCCCAGTATATTTCAATATTATTTAATTCTGATGAGTATAGATAATAGAGACGTCACTGTTTTTAGGGATTTATGGAAAATGATTGTTTTATTGACATATATTATTTCAGAGAGGAAGGGAGAAGGAGAGAGAGAGAGAAACATCAGTGATGAGAGAGAATCATTGCTAGGCTGCCTCCTGCACGCCCCCTAATGAGGATCGAGCCCGCAATCTGGGCATGTGCCCTTGACCAGAATTGAACCCAGGGCAACCATTCTATCCTCATATGCTTCCAGGGATGTGGTCAATGGCCTTTCCTTTTCTGAGCTCCTGTAGTTTCTCGGTCTGTGACCTTCATGGGGCACTTGGGACCTGCCGGCTCACATTGTTCTTTATTTCTTTGGGAGTTGGTCTATTTCCAAAACAACCTGTGAGCTCTTTAACAACTGCTTTATATTGTCTGCCACAATGCCCTGCACAAAATGTTAGTGATGGTAATAGCTGCAGTGGTACTAATGGTGAATAGTATTAGAAATAGCTGTTACAATGACTGTGCTAATATCTTTCATATATATCCTTTATCACATGCAATCTTCCTCCTGGGATAGCCATTATTATTACCTGCTATTATCTCCAATTTGAAAGTGAGGATGCTGTGTGAGACTCGTAGTCAATAGCTTGCTTTGCTTCTACTCCCACTGCCTGTAGGTAGCAGAGTTAACATTCAAGTCCAAGGGTTTCGGATTTCAGTGGCCAAGTGTTAGTGAGGAAGGTTTGGCACACGTTACCTCAAGTGTTTTTCAACATTCTCAACGCTGAGAATTCTATCAAGATATTCAGGGCGGCAAGTTGTTTTATGTTTGTCACTGGAATCTTAAATTCTCCTGGCTTTTCTGATTTGACACCAGAAGTAAAATTGTTTATGTCTGGGAGAAGCTTAAGGTCATGGTAGCTCTGGTGAGGATATGAGTCTGAAAAGCACTAGATCTCTGACCAGCTAGGTAGACAAGGAGAACAGAGAACATTGTCCAATTAGCTACTCACAGAAACGGAGCGCAGGCAGAGGCCAGAGAGAGCTGCCCGATAAAGTAGAGAACACCCAGCTAACTTTGAATGTCACATAAACAACAACGACAAAATTTTCTAAGTATAAGTATGTCTCACATATTGTCTGGGACATTATACTAAAAAATGAATTCTTTTTAAAATACAAAATCCAAATGTAACTGGGCATTCTGTATTGCTGTTTGCTAAACCTGGTAGCCCTCAGGGTACTGCACATTTTCCCCATCTTTGGAGGAGCTGAGGAGGTACCGATCTGAACCGTAAGCCAGGAAGAAAGGAAGGAAAGGGACATTTCTGTCATTCTTTTTACAATCAGGACTGCTGCTCTAGTAAACCTGACCAACCAAAAGAGCTAGAGGTTCTGCTTTGTTTTAAGTCTACATTGTATTTATTCACAAAATCAAAAACAATTTAAAGAGAATATGCTCTTAATTTATTTGCATTTCTCTCTCCTCCCCTCTCTCTCATACACATAACAAAAAAAAATTACAAAAGAGTGATTTAAATTTCCTACCAGGGGCACTAACTTATTTATCAACTTCATAGATTCGGCAAGGCAAACACAATAAATTGGATTCTGGTTCTGATGCATAGAACGTGTTCACTCAAAATCCTGGTGAACATTTGTCATGGTATTCCACGGATCTTTGAACTGAAAAAGAAGTCTAGAGATCATCAAACCAATTTCTTCCTCTGGGAATGGCTGTCCTAAATCATACTTGTCTTCCCATTGTGGTTCAATCAAAACTCTGCCTCCACCTGAATCAGGCAGCTAATCATATTTCTGATTTGGTCAATGTGACCAAATTTGTTCTAAGCATGAAACTTAGGAACCAAGTACTAGTTCACTGACCTCTCAGCTGACTGCAGTCACCCTCTGGGCACTCTGGGAGGATTTAGGGAGCTCAGACACATCGCACAAGACTCAGCTGCTCCCTTTCCAAGAGCTTCAGTTCCTGCAGTTTGAGAATTAGGACTCAATTCTTTTCTTTCCTCTTCCTGTCCTTATTTCCTATTCTCCCCCAACAGTCCTCCTTCACTCTTGGCATTCAATACATTGATGGGGCATAGTGTAACCCCATTTCAAAAATCATAGTGAGAAGTTCTTCTTGGGATGAAAAAAGAATTTTAGACCCAATGTTCACATAGAAAAACATTTCAGAGGGACAAGGGAGCGAATTGGGCCACCCAGAGTTTTATAATGCACCAGAAAGTGTCTTCTTTTCTTCCTACTTCTTTTAAACGTTAAGCATAAATTTACTTAATTCCTAAAGGTGAGCAATTATTTGGTGCCAGTGTTACAAATGGCCAGATTTCATTCCAAAGTTCTCCATTTTGTCAACCCAAGTAGCTCGTGATGGGTTATTTCTCAATCGCACTGTCGATCCTCTGAGCTTCTTTGGCTGTTACCCCTCCAAGTTAATCCCATTGAAAATAAAGTGATTTTCACGTAATGAAACCAGGTTCTAAAGGAAACATTCTAAGACATGGAACAAATCTCTTTAGGATTGGAGGACTCTAGCAGATCTGTGGTACGTGAAACCCAATGTCATTCCTGTCAGTGAATTCTTTTTTTAAAGTAAGAAACAACTGGTTTTTACAAAATTGGCAAAAATAAATTGAAATTCTGAAAATAAATACCCATTTAAATAGGAAAATAATGTTGGAAGGAATTTTTAAGAAGTCTTTTCAATTGTTTATGATGAATGACAATGATTCTAAAAGTACATGTATGTGAATAGAAACATTTGCTTCTAAGATTTGCTTTGTCAGCATACAATTTTAGTATTTCAAAACGAAAATATGCTGCTATCTAGATTATAAGGTTGACAAACGATGTATTTTGAAACAATCCAAGTTTTTACTTCAGAAAAATAGTAGTGTGCCAACAGATTACTTTGTTAGTATTTTATTTGCTGATTGCCAATAATCTACTTAAATATTAACTCGGAGTTCTTTGCAGCACTGAAAATTTAAAGACTAACCTAAGCGGTGGAGTAATTAGTTCCAAGGCCCATGTGTCTGCCAGTAGCTTCTGCCATAAAGTAGTTAAAATAGTCAAGATTCCAGGAATTTCACAGGAATATCTGAGCGTAATATCAGGAATGCCATGGATTCTGAGCGTGAAATTCGTTTTCCACATACATGTGGTTTTCATCATACACTGAATAAGTCTGGTATTATTTTCTCCTACAAATTGGCTGTAGCTCATATTTTACTTCACACTCCTTTTAGAGGAGACAAAGCCGGGTGGGACATTGCGGGAATCCAATATTCAACTGAGAGAGTACTTCCTCTCAAGTTCAGCGGCTGATGACTCTGCTTGTGGATGGTTTTGTGTTCTTGTCTTGTGTGCCAGCACCTGCTCTGAGGTTATAAATTTCTCATTAAGGTCTCCACTAGATGGAATAAAGAAAGGTGCCAAACCGAATGAAACAGTTAAATATTCTATTGGACACAGCAGAATTTCCCATCAAATTGTATTATTAAACTGTGTGGATTTTTATGGACGTGCTCATGAAGAAAACACAACTAAACAACTACTATGAATGAACTATGATAGGTGCAGTGGTGAATACCATGGTGACACAAATACAAAGATGAAACTGAAACAGAAGACTGCTTTATAGTATGGATTTACCAGTCTATGCTCACAGGTAATCAAGAGTTGATTTCTTTAGCCTTGTGTAATGAGCTCTTTTATGCTCTCTGTGTGTCTGTGAATGTGTGTGCATATTATGCATCCACTTGGGTGTGTCTGCATATGTTTGTATGTTGTGTCTGTGTTTAACATGGGCCTAAAATCAGTTGCTTTGGCTGTATGCCTCCAGATTAGATTACATGAAGGAACGAGCCCATAGCAGGTGCTCTTTCTACCACTACCCCTGGTACTATTTGCAGTAGGTACATAAGAATTGATGAGCTATAGAATTTTCCATACCCCCCTATCCAATGTTTATACCTAGTGCTTTCACAAGAAATTATGTGGATAAGAATTCAGGTTGCTGTATTACTTATATATAATTTTTTAACTTAGCGAAATATATTTGTAAATAACAAATAGTTTCCAAAAGCCTAAAATCATTTAGGCTAATTGGTACAACCTAATTGCGTAATTGATTTTTTAAATGAATTGGTCCCTAAGTGAGTTTTGAGTATTCTATAATACTTGGTTTCTAATAAGTGGTGTAAATAAGTGGGTGGTTAATGCATTTACATAGAAAGCAATTGATAGGTCTTTGGTCCCACTGAAAGACCCAGTAGATAGGTGCACAAAGTCCAGCAGAATGCTAAGGATTATTTACGTCAGAATGTTATCATTATAGATTGGAAATTTTAGACTCTAATGAAAAATGCCCATCTTTCTTTGATCATGAATGCAGGTGATCACTTAATTTAATAAATAAAACATTTCATTTACTTTAGATACAAGACTAATTTAACTGAGTTGTGAGAATTGAGACGTTTCAAATACTTAGGTTCCTAGGGATTATCTCGGCGATGAATGCAGAAGAGGGAGTTTTCCTTACAACAGAAAAACATTCTGTCAGCAGAAGAACCTTCTACACCTGAAGAACAAAAGCCCATTAAATAAGGGGTGTGTTGAGGTTGTTTTCCAGCTGATTGGAAAGGATAGTCTCTCTTTTCAAAGAGATGTCTGACTACATCTAGGAGACCGCATGGTCACTGGCCAGATGTTAATGTCCAGTACTTTGAATCTCTGGCTCAGATCCAGTCTTAGAATCTCAGGATCTGTTGTTTCTTCTAAAAGACAATTGGTACGTGAAAGCAATTCTGACATCCTTTGTGCCAGTGGAATCTGCAAGCCAGAGAACACAGGAATACGTCGATCTGTTGCACAGCTATCAGAGGTCCCTCTGCTATTTATTCACTGAAAGGATAGTTCTACATCGTTAGTGAGTTATTTACTTGGTTAAGAGGGAACCCAGGCCATCACGTCCACCCTGAGCAGAGTCCTCTCAAACAAAACAAGACCGTGAGGAGCTCAGTCACCATGATGAGACAAGAAACCAGGCTCTGGGGCTCAGGGACGGTAGGAAGCAGAAGCTGCTGCTGGAAGTAACCCTGGGACGCGCATTAGGGACACAGGAGGTGTTCACACTGCTGAGGCTGCCTATCGGTGGTCTCTGGTGTGTGTTTATTCTTTTTCTTTATAACATTTTTTTAATGTTCAGAGTTTTGTTTTTACAATTTACCATATATCTAAACACAATTACCTCCGAAAAAAATTGTGTTGCTTATCTACTAAAACAGCTCTTGCTTTTGAAATTAAAAGGAAAAAAACACACACACAACGAAAATGTCATTTAAGTGTAGTTTGGGTTTTGAGTTATTTTCCCACTTAGGAATTGTCTCATTCGCTAAGTTCATCAGGGGTGCCGTTGGAATTGTGCTCTTATTCACGTAATGTAAAAAACACTGACAGTCATTGTTAAATAAAGTGACTCATACATAGAGAAGCATGTGAATCCTCAGAGCTTGGTGGAGTCATGGAAGCAACGCAGATTAGATAGAGGCCATACCAGGGTTGATGACAGCTGTGTCAGAGACTAGCTCATCCACAGCTATATCCAAAAAGCAAGTTCATACATTACATACAGTAAATGGTAAACAGATGATCTCTACTCCCATACTGAAGATTTAAGCTTTCCGTGCTTGTAAGGTGAAACGTGTAATAATGCAGTTATAGAAAAAATTTCTAACGCATGCATTCTCAAGAGAGATAATTTAATTTTTTCTGAAAGCTACCTTTTGTTTTTCTAATCATATTTAAGCTCTTCTCAATTCACACTCACCTATTATTTTCTTAGTAGTCAGGATCTACCCGGTGTTTTCTACAGGTAAGAGCTCAATTTACATGTATTGGATTAATTCTTAAAACAGTTGCCAGAAATTCAAATCAAAATCCATTCCTGCATATCAGCCTTTTTGTTTGTTTGTTTAATTCTGGCTGGCAGAACACGAACCATTCTCTCTTTGTTTTGATTTCTAGGCTGAGCTGATTAATCCCCTTCCCGCCCTGTTCAACTTCTCTTTCTCTAAAGAATAGTTCTATTTCCAGACTCAAGGCGGTAGAGGTTGCCTGGCCTTTGTGCAGAAATGGCCAATGAATACACAGAGATGAAAAGAAGCTCACGAAACACGCAGTTAGGCAAGTAATCTATGAGGTGCCCTGGGGCAAAGCACTCTAACCAGCAGGGGCAATGGTTTTCATGTGGCCAATCAGATGAACCCCCTCCTACTGGGTCCTGCAGAAGATGGAGAACTGACCAGTCAGCAATGGGTAGAGAATGAGCAGAACATTCTCTACCTGATGACTGATGTATTGTTAGAGTGAGATGCTATGCTTGCCACAGGTAGCAGGTTCTTAGATTTTCCTGAGCTCTAGACGGTCTTCCAATTCTCATCACACTTATCCTTAAAATAAGTCTCCTTTTCCTTAGAGTGGCTTCCATGAGTCTCAGATCTTACCAGCCAAGAGAATAAACCCTAACCTCTTCGGCACACTTTCACCCTAAGCACATCCCAATTCTCAGCTACTTGCCGACGCTGTAACAGGAAGACAACGTAAGGAATGCGCTACCAATCCGGCATTACTGTGACGGAGATAGACCTGCCTTTTGTCCAGTTTCACTACTCTGTACGTATGTGTCCCCATAAAACATTCTTTGTGTCATCTCCCGGTTCCCCAGCATGAACAATCTTAGGTCATTAAAAGCATCACCCAACCTTTATGTTATTTTTAAACCCACAGAGAAGAAACAAATAGAAGCAGGCAGAACCCTTGCCTGGCACACACCCTGTGCAAACTGAGTTATTTGTACATAATGTTCTCATCTCCCACCAGGAAGAGTCTATGCTCCATGAAACTTCTTAGCCCACAGAAGTTTGGGAAGTTCACTCCACGGGGTTTACACTCCTTTCAGCTCCCAAGATGTCCTTGTTTCACTTGACTAATTTTTTCAGCTGTACTGAATCCCCTTGGGGGGCAGACAGCAGCATTTTGTGTCTGACGAGGAAAGAAAGGATACACACACACACATACACACACACACACACACACACACTTAGTCCTATTGACTAAATGCTACCTTAACTATGAAAGGAAGACAGCAAGTGTTGAAATTCATTACTTATATGCCAGGCAGCGGTCAACTATATTTTGATTTATGGCATCGATTAGAGTCTTACCTGACTACCTATGGGGAAATTATCATTTGTGTTTATTTACAGAGAGAGAAGGTGAGATGGAGTATGGCTTATCAGCACTCCAAGCCAAACGCTGGCAGTGGAAAGCACCGAGGTGACCATGCATCCTAAAATAATCTCTTGCACAGTCGGCGTGGCTCAGTGGTTGAACAGCAACCTATGAACCAGGAAGTCACAGGTTCCATTCCAGGTTTCGGGCTCGATCCCCAGAAGGGGGCGTGCAGGAGGCAGCTGATCAATGATTCTCATCACTATTGTTTCTATCTCTCTCTCTCTCACTCCCTTCCTCTCTCTCAAAGTCAATAAAAACATATTTTAAAAAATAAAAATAATCTCTAGCCACTGGAACAGGCACAAGCCTTCTTGATCGCCAGGAATAAATGGTTGAGTGAGGTGGGAAGCGTGGAGCCTCCAAGGCCTTTAGCTCCTGGGAATATGTTGATGCAATTTCCAGAGAAAAGCCCACTCGAGCAGCATCACGTCAAGGGAGCTCCTGTGTTGGCAAAGAGCTACTGCAGTTCTCTTGCCCTCCTACCATGGAACAGCATTAGGCCAAAGCGGAGAGCTCACCAGCTCCTGCTCTTCCAGGTTTTCAAATATTGAGCTCCTATCCCTTGTCTTCACGCTTTCTACTGTGTGCCATTATGTTATCTTTCTATGTGTGTCTATTCATTCAAGTCTCCCAAACAGCAACGCTAACCAAGTCTGAGTTGGCTGTCTCCAGTTCTCTCTTGCCTTGGGAACTTGAGGGACACCACCCTTCAGGGGACAGTAGAGTGAGCAATGTGACTGTGACTGTGGTCACATGGTGCAAATGGTGGACTTGCAAGCAGACCCAGTATCTCCCAGTCCCCCAGGGTACGAATGAGTAATGGAATTCAGTCATGGAATTCAATATCATTTTCCAAATGAAGAGAGGTCATTTTAAAATCCCAGGTTGCATAACTTTACCCAAATTCCATTCCTAGGAATCTACCCAAACGTAAGTCCAAATGTTCATCGACTGGTGAACAGAAAAACATCATGAGGTATATCTACATAATGAAATACCATTCATCCACAAAGAGGTATGCAACACTGATATATGCTAGAACATGGGTAAGCATAAAAAATATTATGCTCAGTGAAAGAAGCCAGACATACAAGATAGCATATTACATGATTCCATTATATGAAAGGTCCAGAAAAGGCAAACCTAGAGTGACATAAAATAGATCAGTGGTTGCCTAAAGCTGGCGGTGAGAACAGGGATTGACTGCAAATGGACAGGTGGAATCTTTTGAAGGAGGTAGAAATGTGCTCTAAAATTGAACTGTGGCAATGGTTGCACAGTTCTGTAAATTTATTAAAGATCACCGAATTGTGTAGTTAAAATGAGTACATTTTACAGTATGTAATTTAAACTTCAATATTTTTTTCTGTTAAAGAAAAAAATCCAAGGTTGATCATTCAGCTTAAATAAGGTGAGGGATTTGGAAAGATAGCGTGCTTGACTTAAGTTCCTCGTGTTCATAGAAATCGAGATCCCTTCTTTCCATCAGTGTGTTTTTATCTCAGTCATCCCAAACGAGTGGCCAGCATGCATTCACTTCTCTAAGTTATATTCTCTATATTCACTGGGGTCTCTTTCTTTGCCTACCAAATGTTCATAATCTCAGGTAGAAAGAATTGGGGAGAAGAAATGATCACCTTAACATTCCCATCACATCAACCTATGAACCAGGAGGTCATGGTTCGATTCCCGGTCAGAGCACATACTCCAGTTACAGCATGGTTCTCAACCTTCCTAATGCCGCAACCCTTTAATACAGTTTCTCATGTTGTGGTGACCCTCAACCATGAAATTATTTTCATTGCTACTTCATAACTGTAATTTTGCTACTGTTATGAATCGTCATGTAAATATCTGATATGCAGGATGTATTTTCATTGTTACAAATTGAACATAATTAAAGCATAGTGATTAATCACAAAAACAATATGTAATTATATATGTGTTTTCCGATGGTCTTAGGCGACCCCTGTGAAAGGGTCGTTCGACCCCCAACGGGGTCACGACCCACAGGTTAAGAACCGCTGGGTTACAGGCTTGATCCCCAGTAGGGGGCATGCAGGAAGCAGCCGATCAATGGTTCGCTCTCATCATTGATGTTTCTATCTCTCCCTCTCCCTTCCTCTCTAAAATCAATAAAAATATATATTTTTTAGAAATTGTCACATCAAGAAAGTAGAAAAAACATGAACATGGTATCACAAAATTGCTCTTTTATTTTAATCATTTTATATTTTCTGTATGAAAGGTGCTTGTGCAGCAAGGTCTGTAATCTTGGCTGGTATGCCACAAAAGCATGAAACATGTATGGCAGACGACTGCATGTATGACTGCTATGAAGATGGGAACATTGTCATGCAGTGAACACAGGGAAGTCTACTGGGGAGGAATCTCTTCCTCTCGCCTCCAGGGGCCCCTGACCCACAGCAGCCATGGTGTGTAGCTTGACTGCACATGTTCACAGATTGGTGAACATCAGAAACATTAGTTGTATCAGGTAGTTGCATAATAGCCTTTTATTTTTGATTATTTATGCATTAGCGGCAAGCCATGGAGATGTGCTATGTTGGAAAGTTATTATTTGCTAATTTGCTGCCTTTAAAATGCATGGCACACTATCTATTATGTATCATGCATTACAATTACAACAACAGTTTAATTAATCACTAGCACCCTGTTTTGTACCCGTCTACAACAGAATTCTGGGTAATGGTGTTGTTTACCATTTAGCAAGTAGCAACATTTCACTCTGTTTCACTACATTAAACTGCTCAAATAAAGCAAACGGATATTGAAAAGAGTTGGCCATCTGCCTTTATTTTCTTTTACTTTTGTTAAAAAAAAAAAATCCCTCCAAAGAGAAAGAACACATCCATGAAACTGATAGTGACAAAAAGCACTCTTTTTTTTTTCTCTCCTTTTTTTCTTTATCGGGTCAGAATCTCATCTAAATGCGCTTCTGATGAATAGTTTAAACCATAGAAAAAGGAACCTGCTTTGTGGATTTGGAGTGGGTCTCAAGACCCGCCGTGACGCCTGGTGATTATTTAACGGTGCCCCACTCCAGGTTGGCTTCTGTGAGCCTCGCCCCCCCTCCTCCGCCTTAAGAGTTTGATGAATAGGTCTGGTGACAGCCATTTAGGAATAAACAAGAATTCATCAGTCTGCATAAGAAGAAGCCAGTCTATAGATTAAGTTTCCTGAGGTAATTCATGAGGTCAGTCTCATTTAGATGGAGACTATTAAGGCTTAGCTCTCGAGAGTGGCCATACAAGGGAGTCACTCCGCACGGACCCCCAGCTCCCACAAAGCCCCCTTTCAGCGAGCGGCCTGCCATTTTTATGACCCTGCTGCTAGGACGCACATCAACTTGTCACTGTGCAGATCTGCTAGGGCGAGACCTCATCACTCTATTAAAGAGCTCTGTGACCTATTGATTTGAAGTATTTAAAGCAGGGGCGAAGTTCAAAGCAATTTCTTTTCTATACTATTACTCAGTCGCTCTGTGTCTTGGCTCCAAAACATCTGCTGTCAGTTCCTTTCTGTTGTCTGATTCTGGAATCTGTCACTGGAGAACAGAGTAGTTTTATTTAAAATAAATTGGATTCCTTTGCAGTTTTCAGCATTTCACATTGTGATCAATGGTTCAGGCTCCTTCATCTGTGGGGAGACTTCCCTGCAAGTGTATCCTTTTATGTCTCTTCAGGGCGAGACTGAAGCAGCATTAGCCTCTGAGGTTTTATAATAGAACCAAGTCTTAGAAGTAAGTAGCAGCCACTAGCTCCTCTAATTGGCCAATCAACAAAAAATAGCCACCTTTCATTTAAAAAAAAAAAAAAAAAAGAAAAGTACAGCAAGAAGGAACGAGGGGGAAAAAAATCTCCAACTGTGACTCCAGGACACAAATGCTAGCAGCATCTGTTTTTACTTTTATTTGCTCCAAGAAATGAAAACAGAGTAAACAACTCAGCTATTTTTAAATGTCAGCAGGTGAGGCAAAACCGGGGGCCAGTTTTGAAAGGTGCCTTGCAGAAACAGCGCAGGCTGCCATACTTGTTCCACGGAAAGGCAGGAACAGATACATTTGCAAAAGTTAATGTTGGGCATTGTGCATTCACCAGCTCGGGGACGGGAGGAGACCCGTAACCTTCAACTAGGTTGGGAGTCTGCTCCGGCTTTTTGTATGTCTGTCCGCAGCCACCGTGTAATCAGGACATTGGTTTGAAATACAAACCTGAGTGAACACATTATATTAAAAAAACACAAGAAAATGATTTTTAAAAATAATTCTTTTAAAATCATGGACAGAGAAAGCAATGCGAATTTCAGGATTGGTGCTCAGTTTCACATGGTTACTAATAAGTCCAAGAAAGTGATTTATCCTGATTCTTCATGTACAGCCCAGGGTATCCGATGACAGTTAAACACAAAGCATTTCGGCAGCCCCCTGGGGGCCCGGCTCTGTCTCCTGTTCAATGTGTTTGGACGGCACAGCCCAGGGCCGCCCCCGCTTTCCAGCCCCCGCCTCCCCTCCTGGTCCCATCCGGTCTCCACCTTCAGACCCACCTGCGGGCCCAGCCCG
>NW_005871577.1:48054-120088 GCF_000147115.1 Myotis lucifugus | reverse complement strand
CTCCGGGCCCCGCCCCGCGCCCCGGCTTTAGAGAGGAGCCCAGAACCGACCCTTGGGGAACCCGTCGGCCCTGCGTTCTACCCCGCAGGTCCTCGTCTCCGTGACTTCCTGCAGAACCCATTTCCGGGGCAGGAGTGAAGCTCCATCAAGGAAGAGGGGCGACACCCTGGCCCCCCCTCCGCAGGGTGGCCGCCCCGGGCTGGCTGGGGGAGCATCTCTGCAAAAAGGCTCACGCTCCAGCACGGCCAGGAGCCTGTGATGCCCAGAGTCCTGTGAGGGGCCCCTCTGCCTCCCCTGGGGTCTGGCTTTTACCTGAGCCTCTTCCCGAAACTACTAGCCATTCTTTTAACCACCCTGAAGCCCTCTCCCATGCACTGGGCCAAATGAAACAATAAGGCTTTTTGCAGTGAAAGAAAGAACGAAAGAGATAAAAAGAAAGAGAAAGAAAGAACACAAAGCATTTCACTTTTCCTACAAATTAATTACTTTTTAATGTATCTTCTATTATTCCTTAGACCCCAGAGTGGACAGTATCTCTCTAACAGGAAACATTCTCAGGGAGTCAGCTAACACCTCTCTTAAGATGACTCCCAGCCCTTCACATTCATCTTTGATAGCTCTCCTTGGCTGTGATCAGAGCTGAGGTCAAGTATCTAAGTCTGTGTGTGTGTGTGTGTGTGTGTGTGTGTGTGTTTGGGGGAGGGGGGTTCTCCCCTCCCTTCCAATACAACCTGTTTAAAATTGAATCCTTGGTATTCCTCATACAGTCTTCTTTTCAAAGTCCGCCTTCTCTCCTATCAATAGTGCTAAGTGTCTTCCCAGTCACCTACTCTTTCCCCCATAGCCTATCAGTTGTCTAGTCCTCTAGAGCTACCACTGGAATGTCTTCAAGCCCCACACCTTCTCCAGAGCCTGAAGATCTAGGTCATCTCCACCCAGATCTTCAGGACCTGTCATCAACAGTTGCTTCCACATTGGGTCATCTGGTCTTAGTTCTTTTCACTCAAGAGAAAGCCTCTGAAACCAAGCTCCGACCAAGCCACTACACTTTAGAAACTTCCAGTTGTTCCACAGAACCTAGGAATCAAAATCCAATTCAGCCTGATATTCAGAGGCCTCCTGATCCCAGCTCCTCCTTCTGCTCTCCTTTGCCTGTGCTATGTTCCAGGCTAATGAAACCATTGGCCATGTTGGTCTTCATGCCTTCTCCCTCTACATGCTTTCCTTAAGGGAGCCTATTCATCCTGCAGGCGTTTGAGGTCATCTCTATGCTAAGGACTTCAAGCTTCAGCACTATCTTATCTCCTAAGCTCTAGAGTTGTGAATCCAACTGTCTGTTGGAATCGCCTCTCAGATGTGTCCCAGGCAATTAGAACTCAACAAAGCTTAAAGTTACTTCATCATCAACTATCTCAGATGGCTGCCTCTTAGTAAACAGTAACACCATTCACCAACTTGCTCATACCATATCCCTAACATCAAGTCAATTATTGACTCCTCATTTCTTCTAGGGTCCTCATACCTCCTATCTCTACTGCCTCCACTCTGGTCAGGCACCCCCTCCAGCTCAGCTTGAAAACATCCTGACCCAGAACTCAGTTTAAGATTCATCATCTTGCTTCCCCAAAGAGAATGGATAGTTATCCACCTTGAGACCCCACGGTACGTTGCACATATTTCTGTGTGTGTTTTTTGTGTGTGTGTTTTTTTGTTTTGTTTTTACATAGCAGGGTTGTGTATTTATTTGTAGGAACAACCTCATACAGAGGCACTGAAAAAAAATGCTTGTTAAATGAAAAAATGAGCAATCAATACTAGCAGGAGGGAACAAAACTAACTTTTCTCTTTTCTAGTTAGGATGATGCAGAATCAATGCCTTTGTTAACTAATACAGGCTTAAAAATGATGATTGATAGTGTTTACAACAAAATTTAACCCATTTTCAGTTTCAGTACAATTTACTATGCATACTAATATGTTTAAGCTTTTAGAAAATAGCTTACTTTTATACTAACTTTCCTTGTTTGCAAACATTCTTATGTTGTGCCTGTGGATGACAGTGGCATAAATATTAAAATTGCATCATTTATTCAATGGTATTTTTTTAAAAAAACTAGTTGTACTTCAGCTGATACAATATGTTGAGTTCTTGTCGATCAGAATGTACTGAATGCTTTTTTAAAAAACCCTGAAAGTTTATCCTTTTTAGCTGTTTTATTTTTTTATATTTTTCTAGCACAGAAATTATGCTACCATTGCTCTGAGGTTAACAGTAAATAAGTCCATTCAGGTTCACTGAAAATTTTCAATAAAGATAGCACAAAAGATTTGAAGGAGATAATAGTTTCTCTTCACGTCCTCTCAGGAAGTAAGTAATAAGTGATACTTGACACCACTTCTTATACCTCTAATTTGAAAGAGAAAAGAGGGGAAATAAATGTGTGGATGGCAATAGACTCAGAACATCATTACAAGTTGATATCATCTTGAATGTGCAATAGTGAATATGTTGGACTTTATGGCATGTGTTCACAGAGTGAATTTTCAAAATGAACTAGAATTTGATGGACTAACTGCTCTATTCAAAGAAAAGTTGGATGATAAAAAATAATAAATCTATCTACAAAGAACTGATGATTTCATATTCAAACACCTTTGCTATAAAAATCTAATGCCAAACTTCCGACCCATTCTTTTTGCCAACCTAATATCTAACAATTTCTAAACTAGGGAGAAATAATTGTGCTTATTTTTTCAAAAAAAATGATTTGGATCTCAGAGTAGACACAGAAGAAAGTTCAAGCAAAACTATGGATATGTCCTATAGACTCTTTCTTTTCTGCATATGTACATATAATAAAACATTGAAGCAAAATAAAAGAATAGAGCCTTTCTCTTCTCAAAAAGATAAAGGACACAATGGATTAGGTGTAAGAAAGTTATATTTCTTCATAAATCTCCTATATATCAGGTTCTAAATTCTGCCATTGTGTATGCTGATCTTTCACTAAAATCCTACATATTTTTCTATAGAAAATCATGTCAAGGATGCTCATTTTATGCAAATGCATATGATTTGTAATTCTCTATATTGAGTGCCTCCGCTATTGCCAAACGACAATAGTTAAGATATTTAACAAAATCATAAATAAAAATATTTTTCCATTTCTGAGAGTAAGTAACTTAAATATTTATAGATTTAACCAAATTTTTTTCTTTGAAATCGTTAGTGAATCCTCAAGAAGGAAACATATTCATCCATTGCCTTTTTACTAGCAAAATCCAAACATTTCAGAATAAATCTTAGGTTTTTTTTATTTTGAAAAAGAATATTGAAGAACCAATACAGAAGAACAATTCAGAAATTATATAACATCCTTCCAGTCACATTTTAATTAAAGATGCTATTGCTTTGCTACCTACCTTGATTATAAACCATTTACAGCACAATGGAAATAACTTGTTATTTAGAAATTAATATTTTATCCAAACTCTTAACACATCTCTATCTTTGTGTTATTGATATAATTATGTTTTAGATCATATGGAAAGCACTGGGGAAAACAATAAACAAAATCCAGTCCCTACATTCAAGGAGTTTAAAGTCTAGTTGATGGACTCACAAATTTAATTCATAAGCTTGATTACTTCCTCAGTATTGATATAAGCAAACAAGCAACACAAAAACTCACACATTTGTTGAAGGGTAGGGATTATATAAATTGATTGATTACATTTTATTAGGAGTTGCTTTTGTATGCACTTATTAGACATGCCTATAATGGATTAGCCAAATGCACGTTTATTTTAGCATAAGAAGGCTCTTGAATGTCATCAGTGTTCCAGGATTCCCTTATGTTTCTGCTACTATGTCATCTCTACTATGTGACTTTCATCTCTGAGTTCATTTCAGGGTTATAAAGATGTCACTCCACATCCAAGATCACATATGTATTCCAGACAAGAAGAAAAAGAAAACACCAGAAAGACAGGGCAGAGACTATATCAAGAGAACAAAGCTTTCGCAGAAATCTCCAGCACAATTTTGATTTGCTTTCATTGGCCAGAACCATACTTCATTTTCACTCCTAAATGCAAAGGCTCCTAAGCTAGGAATAGTGCGACACTAAGCAAAACCAGGGTTCTATTTATAAGAAAGAAGGGAATGTAGATATTGGTCAGATTGCTGGAAGTGCCTGCCATTAAAATTCGCTATGTGAATAGCTTAACTTCCCAACTTCTACATTCTCCCATAAACTTAGAATCCCTTAGAATCTCAGTATATTCGGTCCTGCTCTGGGCTTGAACTTGAAAGAGCCTACTCTGGCCCTCCTGTGCCATGCCTTTTTCTAAGGGAGAAGAGTTTACTGGACCAAGAGGAGATGTCTACACAGAAGCCATATCCTCACCCCTGCCAAACATGCCCTTGACACTCAGGCCAAGGAATGACCTGCCCAAATGGCTGAGGAGTCTCTTCAATGGCCTGGGTAGACCTTGTCCTTGGGTCTATCCTTCTGAAGTCTGAATTCACTGCTGGCATAAATGCCCTTATGTTCAAGGGATGACAAGGGACAGTGTTTACAAAGGGTATGGACAAAACTTGGACATATAAGCAGAGTGTTTACAAGTGTGCATACAAAGATTCTCATAGGGTAGAAAAGAACTAAAGGTGAGGACTAAAGGGGCAATACATTGACCTTGGGATGTGGACAGTGAGGAGCCAAAGAATTCTAAATTCAAACAGGTTTTCCAGTCATTACAAAAATGTATTTGTTGAGGCAGCAGGATAGGGCATGTTTTATTGAATGCTGTAGTAGCCAATTTATCACTTACATTTAAACCTATGATATGCAGACCTCCATCTTTACCTCTGCCCTCAGCCACACAACTATTAGGGGTGGGACAGGGCCAAAAGTCTATGGGCTCTGAGATAATGAGTACTTATCTATTAACTAGCATTAGTTTAGCATACTTCCACACTTTGAGAAGTTAGACATTGATAGCACTGACTAGTATAGACATACTCCTAAATATTTAAATAATAGAACCAATAACCTTATCTAGTCTAATATGTTAAGTCCTGCTAAATGTGCTTATTGACTGGTTATCTTTTCTCAATTCTTAGTATCTTGTGGAGAAAGAATATGCTCCCTTAAATTAAAAATTGAACCTAGCATATTGAGTAGTTTAACATGGTTTATTTAATTAACATCCAAAAGAGATTATGATGATGATAATAAAAGATTCCATCTTGAACATCTATCATTCATTTAATCAACAAATATGATTATCCATAATTGTCAATAAAATAATAAAAACATTTAAAAATATTTTTTTATTTTTTTTATTTCTTATATTGAGTGTTTCTCCTCTTTATTGAACTTATTGGGGTGATACTGGTTAACAAAATGCTACTTACACTCTAATTGTAATTATATGACAGCTATAGATATAGAAAAAAATTAATGGAAAAATAGCAAATTGCTACAAATAGTTATGCCCAAAGGATAACTTCATGTATATTTTGTCAATTCTCCAAATTGGTTTAATGTAATCATATTGCTTTCATAAAAGAAAAATAAATTATTATTATCATATCAATACTACATTGCATCTTTGAAAACAAAACTTTACATAACTATACAAATTGGTTGGCCAAGCTTTGAACAGAAGTATTTATAATACAATTAAATTAAAAAGGGCTTTACTTTTAGAAAGGATTTGCATGCATAGGAAAGTGGAGTGAAACTGTGAGCTAATTACCAGGTAAATTCAATTAACATAGTCACCTAATCTAAATTATTCAGGCTCATTGTAGCTCCAAGAAAGCAAGGTCACCCTGCCCAGGACCAACCATGTGAAAACATGTTTAGTAAACCCTGTCAATGCAAATAAACAAAACTGATCATTTTCTTTCTATTCTAACTGCTTTCTTTTCCTGTGTGGGTGTATGAAGCATTAGAGAATTCCTCAAAATGTTTATTTTCAAGGAAAACAGACTGAGAAAACCATTCCTACATCTATTGATTCTTATACATGTAACCCAGCTACAACTGAATAGTCTCAAAATTATCTGCCATAGGCCATGGTGACTGAAATTATAGGGCAATGAAATTGGAGACAAAAAATATTCTTTTCCTCCAGTTTGGGGTTTAAACTATGAGGTAAGAAAATGCATAAGCCAGTACTTCTTTGCAGTTTGCTTGCAGAGCAGTTGCCTTGTGTCAACTTGAGATTAATTCGATACGATCCTCATGGAACAATCTGGGATTGAGGAGAGAGATGCACTTCCTAGAGCTTTTGCACAAATGTCTTGGCTGCTGGTCTTAACTTCCTCCTTTCTGGATAGAGAACAATATCAAGGTGCTATTTGGAGAAATAGAAACTCTATATCCCTTGTGATTGCTTTGGGACCCCTAGATAATCCAGGGTAATTCCCCCATCTCAAGAATCTTAATTTAATCAAATCTTCAAAGTACCTTTTGCCATCTAAGGTGACATTACAGGTTCCAGGGATGAAAGCCTGGCTGTCTCTGGGGGCCATTAGGAAATTACCATATTAATGTTAATGGTTCTGGTGGCAGCATACTGAAGTGCGGACAAGTTCCACTGTGATAGTACAGATGATGAGAGTGGGAGGTGGCGTTGGAGGCCATGTTAATGTTGGCAAAGCAACATAATGATGTCACTGTGAGCAGAATGGCAGTCCTGGGGATATTCGTGAAAATGGTTTCGTCTCAACGGTAGTTTGGACATCTCAGTGCAGGCAGTACCCTTGACTGTCTCTCCAAAGGACGGACCAGAGTGCCCTCAGTGGACCAACAAGAACTTGGCCTTCCACAGCAATGCCAGCCAGCTGGGCAGCCTAGAGCAGCAGCTGAGACAGAGATAAAGTCCCAGGCTCGAAGGAGAATAGAACTTACATACTGAAACCATTTACACAGCAACCCCTTCAAACTGTATTAAAAAGGCAGATGGATGTGACCTATGAAATAATAAATGGTCGCACGGTGAATTGGTCTGTAACTGAGAAAAAGCTGTTGGCTCCTGGGACCAGGGCAGTGTGCACGTTAAGCTAAGAGAAAGATATGTCCTTTCTTTGTAATCTCCCCGGGACTTTCTGTACAATTAATTTTCCCAGTATGCGTGAGGGGGGACTGTCACCTCCAAGGGATATGTGTTATTCAGGGAGCTACTGTGTGTATCTATCTTTAGAGAAATTAATGATGTACTGCATGTACAGCCACACTGCTTCTCAACGTCGTGATTTCTGTTGACTTCGGGCAGTCTCTTTCTAGGACACAGCAGCCTCTCAAGCTTGATCTCTCAAGAGGCACCAAAATGCCTTCAAAAAAGGGAATTTGCCTGCACAATCACGTATACTCCAGTATCTGGAGGCGCTTGTTCATTCTCATTAATGGAAATGCTTTCCCTCTGGATGGAAGGTAGCAGGCATCCAGCAGCCAGGCCATGGATTTTGTCTGCACTGAGATGTCCAAACTACCATTGAGACGAAACCATTTTCACGAATGTCCCCAGTAGCCAGGCCATGGATTTTGACAGTTCGCTTCCACAGTCCCCTCTAAAGATGACAGTTAGGGTACCAGGCCAACAACAGGAAGGAAATTGCTCTGGATAGTACAGATCATCATTCTGAAGCCCGCTCTATCTTGGTGTGTGGGTGTATTCGAAATACTCCTGGCTCTACTGCCCTACGGACTAACATTTCGGAGAGAAGTTTTCATCCATCCCCTCCAAACATTGCGCAGGTGGAGACTCTGATCTCTCCCTTGTTTCAGCCTGCTCAGCACCCTGTCCTGAGAAGTCCGAGTTGATTAGACATCTATTATAACTGACATCTTGTTGCAGAGGGGGTGAATAGATGCATTAGACAGATGATCTTAATTGGCTTTCTTCCAAAAGAATTTTTTTTTAAAGAGGAGACAGCTGAAATTCATTCACATTTACCATGAGGAAAACTTGCTTTCATTATTGAAATGCTTGCTGAAACAGCAGCCGCGGCAGGGTGACAAATCCCGTTACCACGCTTCCTGCAATTGTCTCCCCCAAAGACGCCTATTGAGAGCATTGTCTGGGTTTGTGTGTGAGATGGACAAACAAGCTGTAGGCAGTGGGTGGAGGGGGCTATGCAGCCTGTGTGTGTGTGTGTGTGTGTGTGTGTGTGTGTGTGGTTGTTCAGTAAGGAGATCTAAGATTCTGGAAACATCTGAGGGCGCCCTATGCGTGCTAAGAAGATCAGTCATCAGGCATTAGCGGGATTCTCAGGCCTTTTGCCTTTCGTTTTCCATTTTCTTGCATTTTTCTCTGTGAGCAATGGCAGGTGCTATTTGTCAGGCTGTTACTGGGCAAAATGGGGCTGGGGGGAGAGATCATTTCTTTTAAGTGAGCAGTTAACAGCTGAACTCACATGGCTGACAATAGAATCATGATGAAGGGCCAACAGAAAAGAGGATAAATCAGCGGTTCTCAACCTGTGGGTCTCGACCCCTTTGGCGGTCGAACAACCCTTTCACAGGGGTCGCCTAAGACCATCCTGCATATCAGATATTTACATGACGATTCATAACAGTAGCAACATTACAGTTATGAAGTAGCAACGAAAATCATTTTATGGTTGGGTCACAACATGAGGAACTGTATTGAAAGGGCCAGAAGGTTGAGAACCACTGGTATAAAGATTATCCCTTAAGTCTCATGGAACAATGCACTGCTTCCTGAAGGGACTGGGAAGGAGTCACCTGTTTTGGGCTGAGCACCCCTTCTGGGCCAGGTGAAGGGACTCGACAGGCCAAGCTCATCTGGCACTGAAGACCAGGGAGCTTATCGAACTTAAAGATATTTTTCTCTGGGAATGAAGGTGATAGATAAGACCTCCAAATGTGGAGCTGAAGGAGAGAGAGGAAAGTGGAGAGAAAAGAGGCATCAGGGACGCCATGCTCACAATTCCTGTTGCTGTTTTCATGAGACGTGAGTCTCATTTTCTTTCAACAAATAAACTGCCTGAGGATCCTGTTTAAATACCTTTGTTTACTTATTGAATTGTCCACACGCACCATGTTGTTTTCTCCCATAGTCAATTCGAGGGCTTAATAGTTTCTTTCTTTTCGGCCCGTTTGAAATGAATAAAACTAAAAAAAAAAAAAAAAAAAGACTGTACCCTTTTATGTAATGATGCTTACTTTGAATTTATATTAGTTCACACAAACACTCCATCCATGCTTTTGTTCCGGCCCTCCGGTCCAGTTTAAGAACCCACTGTGGCCCTCGAGTCAAAAAGTTTGCCCACCCCTGGCCTAGAAGCATGTTGGCAGATACAGTCTGTGCACTTCTGGTCTCCAGAGTCCTCCCTGTAGTTCTGCAACGCTCATTCCAATCCAGGGAAGCCTGCTGTCCTGATTGAAAAGGGGTCATGTGCTCAGTATCAAGGCCATGTAGGTAGGACAAAGGCCCACGCCCTCCATTCCCACCTGTTCCTAACTTTCAATGGATAAAGAACTCAGTGACTAAGAAAAGAAGGTGAGCCCTAACCGGTTTGGCTCAGTGGATAGAGCGTCGGCCTGCGGACTGAAAGGTCCCAGATTCGATTCCGGCCAAGGGCATGTACCTTGGTTGCAGGCACATCCCCAGTTGGGGGTGTGCAGGAGGCAGCTGATCGATGTTTCTCTCTCATCAATGTTTCTAACTCTCTATCCCTCTCTCTTCCTCTCTGTGAAAAATCAATAAAATATATATTTTTTTAAAAAAAAGAAAAGGTGAACAAAATTACAATTATCAGCTTGAATATAGTTTTATATTGTAAAACCATGACTTATGGGGTTAAAAAATAATTCAGGGCTTTTGATACATTTACTTTGAGAGCACATTTTATTTAACTAGAGCAAATCTATATAGACCACATGAGTAGTGAAGACAGCACAAATTGCAGATGATACATGTATGTGTCCTCTTTCTCCCTAGTTGCATTGATGACTCACTCTTGAACTCACTGCAGGTGTGACTTAAAATCCAGTTATTGAAAAATTACTAGAAAAATATAGACCAAAGTAGTGTTAATGCAAATGTGCAGACCTACATGTTATAGGGTTAGCCATATAAGCCACATCATACTAAAATTAGTAATGAAGCTAAACTAACAGTAATTTAGAATTCTAAAGCAAGATTCAGTGAGAATCACAACGAACTGTTGATGTAATAATAACAATATATCCTTCCCCCAAATTGTGGGAAACCCATTTGATGTCTATGCACATATCATTTATTCAAATATTTCAGTACATACTCAAATATTAACCACTGCCTACTAGGTGCACCAAGCATTGTTTTGGGTATTGGGGATATGGCAATGAAAAAAAAACCAAAGTCCTGCCCTGGCCAGGTGGCTCCGTTGGAGTGTTGTCCCATACACCAAAAGGTTGTGAGTTGGATTCCTGGTCAAGGCACATACATTCCTAGGCTGCAGGTTCAATCCCGTTAGGGCACATATGGTAGACAACTGATCTGTTTCTCTCTCACAAGGATACCCCCCCCACACACACACATACCCGTCCCTTCCACTCTCTCTAAAATCAATAAAGATATCCTTGGGTGAAGATAAAAAATGATCTTCCTCTCACAGACTTAAATATTGACAAATATGTCCACTATGTAGTAAACTTCTGAGTCCTCAGTAAACTCTGGTGAGTCTAATTTTGCTGTTAATATTAAAGATGATAGGTTGCTGTCAAGTAGCCTTGGCCATACATAAAAAGAGAAAATTTTACAGAACTGTGCTTTATTACACTAAAAAAATGTTACATTTTTGAATCAGTTTGTGGCTCATGAGGAGGGTAGTTGCTACACTCCAATAGACCACCTACCATACCTGAGGAACACTTTTCTAAGCATATCATTTACTAGGAGGTCTGTGGAAAGAACTTGACCTCTGACTTCCTGAAACAACTCAGACTGCTTTATCCCTCTGTGGAAATATGAGCAGTACATCAGCCCCACCCTCATCTATTAGAGTGTGAGATGATAAAAGGATGGCCTGTTTTTCTTCAATTTGCCTAGGAAAAAATCAGGAATTCAGTCACTTCTTCTTCAATTAGGACCATTGGACATATTGGCCCCACCAGCTTTTCCTAGCAAAGAGGGTAGTTGCTGCCCCATCAGAGATGGAAGTTTGCTCGGTACTGGGGTCTAAGTTACACAGGGTTAAGGGGTTTCTAATGCACCTGATCTACTGGGGTTCTCCTTATAGGATCTGTCTTTAAAATCCTATCTCAAATTCATCCATTTTACCTATTTAGCCTTCTGAGAGGTCAAAGTTTAATTTTCAAACAAGTAAAAAATCATGACTCTTACACAAATAAAAAGTTAGCCCATGTCAAAAATCACTTAATTCATTAATGAGAGAACTTAGCAGGACAGTAAAGTTGGTTCAAAGACAAATCTGACAGCCAGATATACATTGAGTCAATGCCAAGAAGAATTGAAGTCTCAGTATTGAAGGCAAAAGGTGGCCCAACGAAGTACTGAAGGGGTGGTCATAATAATCTGGCCACTCAGTGTATATCCAGTCTCTCAGGTAAAGCATGTTAAAGTAAGTCTGAAAATTTAAAGACAATCATGGTCAATGTCCTTTAGGACAATAAAATTGTAACCTTTAGGGTTACTTGATCTGTGGATAGAATTATTTACATCTCTCCTGGCTGAGAATCTCTAAGTTGACCTATGTCTTCACAGAGTCTGGGCCCTAGCCAATAGTATATATTAAATATTAAACAAAGACTTTTACCCTCAAGAGGACCTGTTAAACAATGCTACAATGTGACATTACAAGGACTTACATTTGCTTTATTTTCAAATTTCAATTATCTTTGCTAATACAGGGTTTTGCTTTTTTAAAAGACCAGAATAACCAACAATAAATAAAACGTGTCTATGTTATTATGCTTGATTATTGGCTATATTTTGAGTACTCATTGAACACCTGCCGTGATACCTTCAAAACCTTAGGCTAGTCCAGTGGTCGGCAAACTGCGGCCCCTTGAGTGTGGCTCTTCCACAAAATACCACTCTCGAGCCGCAGTTTGCCGACCACTGGGCTCGTCTATAAAATCTTCCAGTCTTGTTAAATATAATGGTCTAGCCTCTGTGTGTGTGTGTGTGTGTAGGTGTGTGTATGTGTGTGTTTACCTCTCCAGAGGAGGAACAATATATGAGATGATGAGGTGGATTTTTCTAGCGTTAGCATTATTGGTTCCTAGTCCCCTGTCTTCCAGCTAAAATTGCATCCTCCAGGCAGAATAGTCTACTGGATAAGAAGGGGAGCTTTGGCTTCAGACAGCTCTGAGCAATATTTCTAGCTCTTTTATTAACATTGTCCCCTAGCAAGTTACTTAACCTTTCTGAATCTCAATGTTTGCAACTATAAACTAGAGAAACAATAGGACTGATGTAAAGATTACAACTGAAGTGCTTAGAACAATTCTGGCACATAGAAAAGGAATATAATAAATATCAGCTGTTGTTCCCTTGTATAACTTTATAAACCCCTTTACCACGCAGAAAATAGTACACCAGGGTCTTTGAGATAAAAGAATGCATATATTTTATATGGACCCTTAGGGTAATTACCACAATCACATTGCTGTTCTTAGTCTAATTTTAACAGTTTTAAAGTGAGATACAGACTTGTTTTGTTTCTTTTGCTTTCGGTTTTCTTTGACAGATTCTGCAACATGGATCTGGATCAACAAAATGAGGATGCTTTGCTGACATCAAGCTTCTCTATGCACTAGAAGTCCACAGTTACCTGTGTTTATAACATCCCTCCTGATATCACTGGATCCTTGATTTTCTTCATGTCAGAGGTATTAATATGTGAAGGCATGATCCTCTAGGATTTGTTGGGAAAATAAGCAAATGTGCTCCTTGTGTTTTATTCTTAAGGCCAATATATGAAGTTCTTCCCTGTATGGATATCTTGAGAGGCCTCCCCACATTAGAAATCATGAGCCATCTACTCAAATCTATAATTTACTTAATCATTTTAGGTAAAGAAATATATAAATTGAAGTAACATGTAGGAGAGAATCTCATTCAACTTCAACTTGCTCATAATAAAGTTTCTTTGGAAAGACCTGTGCCAGAAGCCAGTTTTAATTGCATAACTTTTCAATCATTTTTCTCTAATAGGTATTGTTTGTAGCCTTCCCATAGATGAAGAAACACTAGAAGCTTACATTCTAGCAAGATGCAAAGTCAACAAACTCAGTTACAGATGCATAAACAAATTCACTGTAATTGTTTCATGAATGAGGTTGAGGGACTTCAGGAAAGGTAGGGAATTGTGCCTTGTAGCTTGTCATGAGATTTACCCAGCACACCTATCACCCAGTTGGTGAATTGCCTTCTGAAAAACTATTAGAAAAGGGGAAAAGACAAGAAAGAATAATAACTCATTTTATAGGTGCAATGGAACTGTGTTATTTGGCTCCTCTATGAATTTTTGTTATTGTCTAAATGAGATAAAAGGCTCTAGATAACACATAAAAGCGTGAGGTGTTTCCATCTGGCTAAAGTGTTCCCAGGCTGAAGAAACTGCAAGGAGGGAGAGGAAGCCGGGCGTTGCTATGTGACATCATTAACTGTATGGAGGGAAGGACACTTAGCATATTAGCCTTTTATATACATAGACTAGAAGCCCGGTGCACGAAATTCGTACACAGGTAGGGTTCCTAGGCCTGGCAGGAGATCCGGGCTGATCAGGTTCCCTGCCTCCCCGCCTCCCTGACTCCTCCTTCCCTTCGCTCCCTCAGCTGCCCACTGCCACAGCTAGTCCCCACCATGTTCCGCACCACCCCCTGGTGGTCAGCGCACATCATAGCAAGCAATCGAACTCCCAGTCTCACAAACTCCCGAGGGAGAACAATTTGCATATTAGCCTTTTATTATATAGGATAGCCCCTCCCCCAAAGTTGTCTGATCCCTCTAATTGGGCTAGAACAATGTAAAGAGTGACCTTTAATGGCAGTTTTCTGCATACAGTTTGGACTAAAGCCAGGACAGGCGGTGCAGCTGTGCCAAGGAAGCTGACTGCAGGCTAAGAAGTCACCTCGTGTAGCTGAACCTCCGAGAAAGGTGCTAGTCAGTGCAAATTCTTGCAAGTGTGAGGGTTCCTGTTTCACTAGACCTTGCTGGCTCACATTCAGTCATGACCAGGGAAGTGCAAACTTTCGGCCAAGTCCAGAACCTGCTCGGCCCCTGGGGACTTGAGTTTAGCTCTTTTAAAACAACATTTTGATGAGTTGTGGGTAAATGAATCAGAAGCATATGGATTCAATTTTCCTTGAAGTGTACATGGGTTTAAAAATTAAGGGGGATACACGTGTGGAGCTTGAGGATGTTTTAAAGGCAAATGTTTAGAGAAGAACGCAAGACGCTTTGCAGAGCAGAAAGTACCCCTTCCTTCTCGAAGCCAGAAGAATGGCAGCAGATGTTAAAGTACAGGTGGGGTCTGCCCTTCCCGTGTCTGCTGTTACTCTGCTGGAAGCATCCTGCGATGTCCCGGGACCTTGCAAACAACATCCAGCAAATGCAAAGCAGACACCACCCAACCGGGAGGCCGAAATCGTATCCGAGCTGCAAATTAAATCACCAGGCAAAGCAAACAGATTTTCAAACAAAGGCCTTGCGCCCTCTTTTTAAGTTAATCTAATTCCAAATGGAGGCGAGTCTGCAGACTGAGACATAAACTGAAGCTGAGATACATAAACCATAAATTCTATCTTCTGAAGCCGGAAGGCCCTCAAGGCCAGAGGACATGCATATCAATGAAATAGACTGCTTGGGGACTGGAACTTGGCCGGAGGAGAGCCCAGCTACTGAACCCGATGGGCATTGGGGTCATGTTCATTGGTTCGCCACATCCTCACTCTGATCCTACCTCAGTGGCAAGAATCACCTCCCTTCTAAAACACTGAGTTCAGACGTAGGGTTGCCAGAGGTCAGCCATGTTTTAAATCATTTAAGGACTGATATCAGTTCCGAAGTGAAAACGTTAGAGCACCTTGTATCCATTGCAATAATAATTGTGTAAAGGCTAGGACACAATTTCCCCTTTCCCTGCCGATAGCTCTCTCACAAAAAACGGTGGACATTCCTAAAACCTGCTGAACTTTCTGTGAGAAGTGTGGCAAGCATCAACCCCACAAAGGAACACAGTGCAAGACGGGCGAGGAGGCTCTGTGTGCGCAGGGAAACGGCATTGGGACAGGAGGCGGAGTGGCCAGACTAAGCCGATGTTCTGAGAAAAGGCTAAACCCACCAATTCAGCACAAAATACCGGCTCTTCCACAAAATACCGACTTCTGTGCATGGGCCATGAAGTTTCAATCGCACTGTACGTGCGCGCCCGCACGTGGTATTCTGTGGAAGAGCCACACTGAAGGGGCCCAAGAGCTGCATGTGGCTCGCGAGCCGCGGTTTGCCGACCACGGGTCTGGGGGAACCGCATCTGCAGGAGCAGAGTGGGGAGTGGAAATCGGGGTTTGGCCATTCGAGGGCCTCCCAACCTCACCAGGCAACAAGGCAACACATAACAGCAGACCTCAGTTTTTTTTTTGTTTTATTTTTTAAAAATATTTTTATTGATTTCAGAGAGGAAGGGAGAGGGAGAGAAATAAAAACATCAGTGATGAAAGAGAATCATTGATCGGCTGCTTCACCCACCACTGGGGATCCAGCCCGCAACCTGGGCATGTGCCCTGACAGGGAATCAAACCGTGACCTCCTGGTTCATAGGTCGACGCTCACCAGCTGGGCCAGGCCTCAGTGTTAGGTCTTATCACAGTGGTACTTGAGACAAGTCTTGAAAAATGTGTGGGCTTTCCCTGGGTGGCTGGGCAGCGGTGGCATTCCAAACAGAAGAACAAGTGAGAGCAAAGGCCCAAAGGCATAACACAGCCTGGAAAATTAGTTAAATATTTTTTTAAAAAATGAAGAATGTCTTTCCACAGATTTGTAGGAAAAAAAACCCCAATCTTTCTTTAAAGTTCAAAATATTTAAACATTAGAGCTAATGAAAGAAGAGAAGACATGTTAATTGAGAGCAGCGCGGTCCAACAGAAATAGAATGTGAGCCAGAAATGTGAGTCACCTGTGTGAGTTTAAGTTTTGTAGTAGCCACATTTTCAAAAAGTAAAAAAGAAATAGGTGAAATTAATTTTAATGATATAGTTTATTCGACCCAATATATCTAAAATATTATCATTTCAACATGTAACAATAAAAGAAATAGTCACAAGATGTTTATATTCTTCATAATAAGTCTTTGAAATCAAATAGGGTATTTTTAGAGTTACAGTATCCCTCAATTTGGACTAGCCACACAATTCAAGCACTCAATCCGCACATTCAGCTGATGACTGCCATATTGGACAGCACAGATTTAAAGCATCTTGAATCAGCTAAAATTTGGAACAAAATGCTATATATTTTCAAATCTGTAAGTCAACTGTTAAAATAACAAGCTCACACAATTGAGTGTAAATTTTTAGATGAGGGATAGAAAATGCCTGACATGGGTATTATTACTGCACAAACTCCTTCCTGTAACAATTACAAATATTACTCCCTCCTACCAGTAGATGCCCACACACTTTCCAGCTAAGTCTGCAGGCTGCCACGCTTACATGGAATTGGCATATAGGAGGTTGCCATGAGCCACCCCTGTCCCAGATATAAAGGTACAGCTTTCAGACTATAACAAATACACAAATCTTAAGTCTCCTTGACAGACTCAGCTTTAATCACTAGATTTTAGAACACTAGAAATGTCATGCAAAAGAAGCCTCCGGCCGTGGGTTTATAAAAAACTTCAATTAATATCATTTATTAGATCCTTCGATGACAACTGTACTTAGCTACTTGAGCCAAGGACTACCCCTTTTATACCTGAAGTCAAACTGCACCATCAAAAAGGCCTCACTTCTTTTTGGAATCCTGCAGAGAACACTGTGGTAGTTTCCCGGGTTTCCTTACACTGATTTCTTCAGAAAGCAAACATAACTGTAGCAGAAGCTTTAAAAGCAGCAATCCAATGATTGCACACACATACTGTTGCTCTACTTACAAAATATATAGTTGAGAGGGCAGAAAATAACATCCTACCAAATTCAAAATGGTGTCTGTCCCCCCCCCCCCCCGCCAACACACACACACACACACACACACACACACACACACACCATGTCTGAATTCTTTAAGAGATCCGCTTTCTTTTGATCTATTTTTACATATCTCTACTTTTATTTTCTCTCAGTAGAAATTCTCCTGGCTGAACCTAGATTTTTCTGTCATCTTAAAAAAAAATCCATTGCTTAAGAATTCACATTTCATGCCATATATTTGCTAGATGACATGGGAAATAATACCCTTTCTGACAGTGAGTGATAGAAAGGAACCTAGGAAAGAAGATTCGGAGACCTTGTTTTCACATTGTCCTTAGTGTTTCAAAATGAAACACACATGCACGCTCACACACACACACACACACACATGCACATGCACACATAAGACAAGTTCTTACATATGTGGATGTGATCTCACTGGAGAAGTGTTGTGCCCGACGGGTATAGAATTCAAAGCATGGGACGGTAGTAGAAAGAGGTCTCAGTGTAGTCCAATGACCATAGTGCCTTGATGTACTGGGATGTGCACTGTTAAGGTGCCATTTACAGGACTGTTCAAATACCTGGGAGGCGATTGTAGAAAGCTCTCCTAGAGTAAACTAATAAAATACTCCATAGAACACCCTATGAACCGAACCAACTCCATTCTCAGCTAGTAGGTATTTGAACTGCTTTCTTTCTGATTATAGAAAAGGTCTCTTGCTTGACTAATTTTTTTCCATGAAATGTATATATTTCAGCGTGAAAATGCCCCCCAACCCATCACTTTAAATTTTATCTTTGGCATACCTTAGACAAATAGAAAGAAAAAGTAATGAGGGGGCGAAGATGCTTGAGACATTTCCACATGGGTGCTCATTAGTGAGCTCACCTGAAAATATCCCCAGGAGCCTGGGGTGGGGGGTGGGGGGTAATGCAGACCGGGGTCAATAACGCAGTTGACCCTGTGGCCGGGCCACCAATACCACAGTCAGGCCGCGGGTGAGCTCAGAGGGAGTCTCCAAGTGCTCCACCTGAGAATAAAATGTCAATGAAGTAAAACCATGCTAAGAACCTCAAGGTTATCACACACACACACACACACACACACACACACACACACACTACTTTTTCCGCCCCCAACTTTTTGGTTCAGACTAAGCAGCTCTTTCAGGGTTTATACCCGCCTCACCCCCTACGTTCAGGCCTGTTTTTACATAAAGTGAAACGGGGTTTCTTACATGTGCTGTGGAAATGTGCGGTCTTCATGGAAACACTGGTCCAGTTACAGAAGCACATGGAGATGATTAGCTGTGAAATAAGGCTTTAGTCCACAGCCTCCCACACCACACGAAATGCTCTCCGATTACAGGGACTGCGACCTCTGGAAGTCCCTTTTGTGAAATGACAAGCCTGCTGGTTTCGTCTCTGGATACAATGCCCAGCTGTGTTTTTTAAGTACACTTGAGTTTCATCGGCCAGACCACAAATACTGCTGGTTGAAATGCATTCTGTAAAGTCCCTAGGGGGAAAAAAAATAACACGAGTAGTTCCATAAATGAGGGGTAAATAGCACTATTATGGTAATTTCTGGTTTTAATGCTTTCAGCTAACACGGGAAGACTATGATTTGGATGTTGCAGCGGAGATATTAGGAGAAACACCTAGACACTTCACTAGACGTGCTGCAGAAATGACAGCATAAATTGTGTGCAATTTCACACTCCCCACCCACTCCACTGCCAGAAACAGAACACACACACACACACACACACACACACACACACACACGCAGTTCATGGCCTTATGGGTGTGTATGTGATGTGTGGCATGTATTTTATTACAGGCATTTCTAAGGTTCCCTCATTTAAGCCATTAAGATTGCATCAGACCAAGTCAAAGCTGCTCCTCCCTCAGCCAGCCCCCCGCCCTCCCCCCGACCCCCCCCCCGCACCCCCCCCCACTCCCGCACTGAAATGAGCGCTCAGGGATCCGGACTGTTCAGAGCAGAGGGGAACGCTGAGCTCCCCACAGGGACCCACCGGTGTCCACACGCCCAGGAGAGCCCCAGCTTTGTACTTCGCAAGGCCAGACTGGGCTTCCACTGGGCGCGTGACCCACTTACTGGACTAATGATGCGGCTTCCTCAGACTTCTCGGGCGTGGAAACCAAGTCTGCCCTACAGGAGTAAACACAGCGTCTGGGAACGGCTTGAAGCCTGCCTGCTCACGAAGGCCCTGGGTCTCTTCTGTCTCTAAAATCAAGGCTTCCTACAAAAAGGATAAACTGCCCTCCCTGACGTGGAGTCCAACGACCAGGTATCACACTTAGAAAGGTGGAGTCTCCCCTGGCCGCCCGGGAGAGTGCACAGCTGTCAAGAACCAAACAACAGCTTTCAAAAACCTTTCTTGAGAACCAATGTGCCATTCGAAGAGCAAAGTAGGAAGCCATTTCCACTAACATGGCAGGAATGTTTAAAACGAATGATGTTTAAAAGACACAACCTGCCCATATTCATGAAAAACATCTATGGTTCGAATCTTTTAAAAGTATTATTATAAAATTTAACATACTAGAGCTTTCATTCCTGCGTAGTAAGTTTTTCCTTTAAATGGCAGAAATAATCTAGTGTCCTGATTTCTCACTATAAAAGGCATTGTTAACATTTAGTGAAAAGTGAGGGTTTGTCCTCCACAAATATCCCAATATGCTCTTTTTATAAGTCGGATGAAAATGTCAAAATTAATTGCTGTGCTATGTCTAAATCTTGTTACAACAGAAGTTTGTTCCTATCATACATGAGGGTTCTCTTATTTCTGTTCATTTTAATGCACTAGGGGGGCTCAGTTGTGCCTCAGAATTCGGGTGTTCCTGAAATATCTGGAGGATGGTGAGGACAGGGTATATGGAATCAAGAGCTCCCTTGAATGACATTGGGAGTTGGAAACAGGGGAGGGGCAGCAGTTCTGAATGCAGCAAGACAACCCTAATTCATACTGCTCTCTGCCTCAGCCTTCTAGGCCTCCTGCCTGGGTCCTTAGGAAAGAAATCTGCAATGAAACACAGTAAGTTAATACATAAGTAGATAAGAAGTGCATATACAAATGCATGCTTAGATGCAAAGGCCAATATTCAGCAAGGATTTGCTGAGTTCCTGGCAATGAAGAGGATAGTGGTTAATCAATGAAGGACACAGAAATGCCTGAGCGCCTGGATTTATAATCTGATGAGAGTAGGGAGTAATGGAGAGAGAATATATTTAAGGGAAATTGGTAATATGCAGTTGGGAATACGTGAAACACAAAGTTTATTCTTGCATTATTTATTAATTATTATTCCATACAAACAACTGTAAGCCTACTTACAGTTGTCACCCACCCCTGCATTTATAAGACAATTAATTCTAAAAAATATATAATAATAAATCAGGAAAGAGAATATGTGTAGATTAAGGAGGTGTGTTGACATTTTAGGTAGGTTGGCCAGAGAAGGTCTACCTGAGATGACACTTGAGGAAAACACTGAAGAAAATGAGGGATTCCTGAGGCAAATTTTTTCCAGGCAGAAGGAACAGCAAGTGCAAAGGCCCTGAGCAGGACTATGTCTGGTATGGTCAGGGCACAGGAGATTGAGTGGGTGGAGAGTAGTCAAAGATGAGGTCAGAGTGAAATGGTAAGGACAGGCCAAGCAGACAGGACCCGACAGGCAAATGTGACCACATCTCCTTTCACATGATGGGAAGTTATTGAAGTGTTTGAGCAGAGGAGTGACATGATCTCAGTAATGACATGATCCCAACAATGACAGGACAAGGATGGAGCAGAGCGGCTTACCATCTGGAAGAAGAGACATTGGAGTTGAGATTCTAATAAAGAACAGGAGTTAGCTGGAGTCCAGTGTGTTTGGGGGAGATGGACAGAAAGAATTTTAGAGCCAAAGAACAGTATGTGAGATGGCTGGGTGGGGTTGGTGCTGGTGTTTTCTGAACCACTGGCAAATGATGGTGGTGATGAAAATACTTTCTACTCCCTCAAAATTGGACATCAGTTTTCTTTCCATGAAAGTATTGTGATATCAGTTCCTGGGCACTGGCTTTTGTCAGGACTAAAAGTATGCTCTGGTATTTGTCCCTTGCATGCCTGGGACCTGGGTTTCAGCAATGCTGATGACATGGCTACAATGAGGTGAAGCCGAAGAGGAAAAGAGTGGTAATGTCCCATAGGAGGCAGCAGAGTCCCAGCTGACAAATTTACAATTAAGACATGGTCCTGGCTTGGGGCCTTTGTGAGTGCTGTTCCCTCTGCTGGAAAGCTTTTTTGGTTATATCTCAATTCCTTCAGTGCTTTAAATGTGCCATCTCCTAAGGTAGAACAACTTATAATTACTGGAATTTAGGGACTTAAAAGCTGGAGCTTTCCAAGATTAGATTAAAGCAAAGCAAGAGAAATAGGAAACAGCATTGTAGAAATATGGGCTAAAGATGAAAAATAGTTGGATAGTACTTATGTATGTTCTCAAACAGCTTTTGAATGTATTGCTTTATTTTGTCCACGCAAGTAACTGTAAGTTAAGGAGGGAGAGTAAAGAAAGTAGGCCACAGAGAGTTAACAAATTATATAACACCACAGAGAGAATGAATGGCAGATGGGGGGATTAGAACACAGGATCCTTGGTAACCAGTTCAAATTCTTTTAGACAAGCCTTGATATAAATAAACAAGTCCAGCCTGGCTGGCGTGGCTCAGTGGTTGAGCGTAGACCTATAAACCAGGAGGTAAGGGTTCGATTCCCGGTCAGGGCACATGCCCGGGGTTGCAGACTTGATCCCCCAGTAGGGAGTGTGCAGGAGGCAGCCAATCGATGATTCTCTCTACTCATTGATGTTTCTCTCCCCCCCCCTTCCTCTCTGAAATCAAAAAAATATATATTTAAAATAAAATAAAATAAAAAAACAAGTCCAGAAGGTAGGAAAAGAGAGGGAAGAGAAATGAGTACAACTTACTTGTAGAAAGGGTAGTCTGCATCTCCCAGAGCAGTGACATAAAAGAGCCGTAGGTTGCCGTAAACATTATTTCATGCAGCACAAAATAAACTTTAGCATGTTTGTCAAGATGCTGTACCACTTGCCTATAGGAGAATGAATTAGTATGAACCGTCTAGAGGAAACTTTCTGATCTCAGAATTCTTAAAATCGGAATTTTAAGCACTAACAGTCATGAATTCTGATGACCATATCAGTTGATATTCTTTGGGCTATATGTAGCCCAAACCCTCAATCAAACTGCTTTAGAAATGAGGACATATATAGACTCGCATAAGTAGCTGTGAAAAGGTTGAGCAAGTTAATGTCTTGACTTAGTCCAATGGCTCTACTTCTGTTCCCCGTGATTTCCTATGCTTGGCCTTGCCCATCAGACAAAGAGTAAAGAGTCCTGGGTGCAAATGTAATGTCCAAAAATAGGGGATTGATTAAAGTATGATGGACTTTTAACACATCTGTAAACATATGTTAGAGTACTTTAAAGACTTAAAAATATGGACACAATAAATCAGAAAAAGCATACGTCAAAAATATAGTTTGTTCAACATGATTCTAATCTTTGTTGGAAAAAAATATGCTCTCTGTTTAGAAAAAGAACTAAACTTATATACTGAAATGTTAACAGTTGTACATTATATCTCCGAAATAGGGAGAAGGGATATTTTTCTTCCTTTTTGATAGTGGTCTTCCCTACATTTTCTACAATAAGCACATCTTGGAAGAAAAAAATAGATAATTATTTTAATGTCATGTAAGAATATTTTTGAGTCTGATACTTAAGTGTATGTGTAAAAATGCACGCAGAGCTTCACTCTCTGCAGTCCCTCATGCCTGTTCTTCTCAGAGAGCTACATGGTTGATTCCCTTCTCCAGCCCTCAAATCTCCTTAGCACTGATTCCACCCTGGACCTCCGTCCCCAGACTGCCATCGATGGTCTCTTTTCTGATGTTATCTCAAACTCAGCCTGGCCCCTTGGGAAGCCCCAGTCTTCAGAGAGCTACACTCCCAGGTAGACTCAGAATCACAACAGCTAAAGGCATTTATAAAGTTACTCCTATTTTTTTCCAGTAATATTTGAAACACCATTTTGCTGTTCTGGCACCCTTAACAATCTATTTATTCATCCTTATAAACCAATTTTAAATTTTAAAAAGTGTATCTCTTAAAAACCAACTATACCCAGGACTTCTAACAGAACAAAGCTAATTCATAAATATGCAGAAGGACTAAAAGTGGTTGAAATGAGACTTCACCTATGGTCTTTTCCTCCCCATCAATTGATACCCAAAGGAGAAGCTACCCAATTCTGATGTTTACAGAACGACATCCATCACACAGGTAATTACACATCCATCTTCATGCTTCCTTTTAAGTTTGCCCTTAAGGAGCCTGTGATCTTCCAAGTCAAGGGCCTCGGTAAAATCAATAAAATCTCGTCCTATCAGGCCACTAGCCAGATCATTTTCCACCTTTTAACAAGGCAGTGGTTATTAAATGCCTTGTTTGAAAACCCAACTGGGATCACCAGACTTTCATGATGAGGATAATCCATCAATTGTACATGTGCTATCTTTTCAGTGTCTTTGATATGAGTGATAAAGTAGGTAATGGCTTACGGTTTTTCAATATCTAAACATGTTCTCCTTTTTACATTGGGTTTGCAGCAGAGCAAAGGGAATTTCATGGCTGGAGGAGGCTTGTTAAGAGAGAAAGGAATTTTACCGTGGTGTTTCGTCAATGCATAGGATACTACATTCACTCCAACTTTGAGAGCTAAGCTCTAACTGCCTTCTTTAGTCTTTAACCCAGTGGTTCAATGACCAGAGATTCTGAATCTGTAAATTTACAAAAAGATATGTCTTATCATAATACCTCAAGCCATACTTTTTTATTAGTTGGATTATTGACCTGAATTTCTAGGAGAAATTAGAGCTCGAGGATCGTAGAAATTAAGAAGTGTCCATTAATGTTGGACTCTTCTTAAATGCCAAACAATCTTCAACAGCATCAGCAACAACAACAAAACAAGTATACTTTTGTGGGTGCCTATGAACATAAATCTGTCTTGAATACCTTTCTGGAATCATAACTGCTAAAGACTTGTGTTCTGAAATCATCAGGCAGCTATATGAATGACAAAAACAATCCATCACTTGACAAATTAAATCTTCTCTCTTTATTCCAGAGCTGCTTGATTTGGTTGGGGAAGTATTTTATGGTCATGTATTTCCCACTTAAGATATAATTTTTTTTATTGTTTCGCATTAATGATGAAATTTAAAGGAGACTATTTTAAAACCCTCACTGCATTATTCTGAACTTACACAATTAATTAAAAAAGTTGAATTTGATCTATGATAATTTCCAGTAAAGAGCAATTATCTGACATTCTACTGATTAAACATGACTATGAAGCAGTGATAACAGGAATAAGTAGGAGATGCAACGTCTTCATTGATTCATATTCTGTTTGGCCTGGGTGTTAGAGCTTATTTCTGAGGTAAAGTTAAGAACAGCTTACTGTCTGTTATGCTCCTATATTCTGGAAACCAAGCCTTTGGGCAACTAAATAACCTGGTAACTTGAGACAACCAACTACACCATTTGTGGTTTACCTAAAGACTTAAAGTACAAAAACATCCTATCTAATAATAGAAGAACATGGTAATTGACCGTACCTTCGCTACGCCTCCCATTGGCTAATCAGCGTGATATGCAAATTAACCGCCAACAAAGATGGCAGCTAATTTGCATATACCAGCTGGGAGCGAAGACTGAAGACACCGTAGAAGGAAGCCAAGCAATGGAGCTGAGATAGTGGAGACGGGCAGGAGAGAAGCGGCAGAGACGGGCGGGGTAGGAATGGCAGAGACGGGAGCGAAGCCCTATTCTTGCAGGAATCTTCCTGCAACGGGCTTCTAGTACTTAATAATAGGATGTGGTGGGAGTGATAGCAAGTTACTTCTGTGGCTAGGTCATGAATGGCACTGCTGCTTCAGCCTTGATCTTTTGAAGTGCACATTATGGGGGAAGCCAGCCACCATGTTGTAAGGAAACTCAATAGCCCCATGGGGATATATATCTACATGGAGAACAGCAGAAGCCCCTGGCCAGCACACAGCATCAATCTGCCAGGCATGTGAAGTGAACCATCTTGGAAATGAACCTTCCAGCCCAACCAAGCCCTCTCATAGCTGCAGCCCCAGTCAACATCTGACTGCCACTTCATGGAAGACCCTTAATGAGAATTGTCCGTTCGATACACTCCGAAATTCCTAACCCCCAGAAACCATGCAAGAAAATAAGGCATTATTGTTCATATTTTGGGATGATTCGTTATACAGCAATAGATAACTAATTTTTTTCAAATAAATGGCATGTGCCTAAATGTGACCTAAAAGGCAATCTAACATAGTGGTTAAGAAGAGTTATTAGAATTAGGTCTGGGGTAGAATCCTAGCTAAGTGATTCTGAAAACTATTTCACTTTTCTAGACTTGTTTCCTCATCTAGAGAATATGGATAATAATAGTACCTACTGCCCTGGCTGGTGTGGCTCAGTTAGTTGGAGCACTGTCCCATCTACTGAAAGGTTGCAGGTTCAATTCCCAGTCAGGGCACATATCTAGGTTGCGGGTTTGATCTCCAGCCGGGACATGTTCAGAAGGCAACCGATGGATGTTCTCTCTCACCCTGATGTCTCAAAAAGGCCCAATGACACACACTCTCTCTCTCTTTCTCTCTCTCTCTCTTTCTCTCTCTCTCTCTCTCTCTCTCTCTCTCTCTCTCTCTCTCTCTCCCCCTCTCTCTGTCTCTCTCTACTTTCCCCTCTTTCTAGAATCAATGAGCATATCCTCAGGTGAGGACTAGGAAAAAAATTAATAGTCCTTACCTGTTATTGTGACCAAGAATATACATCAATAGGCTATAGGCCAGGGGTGGGCAAGCCCTGGCATGTGTGCCAAAAATGGCACGCCAGTAACTTTTGCTGGCATGCGAAACCCTCTCTTATAATCTTCCATTTACAATTTTTTTCTTAATATTGACTTTTTTATTTTTCAGATAAATTCAGTGTAGGTACATCTTAGATAAATAAATAATTTTACATAACATGTATACATTAAAAAATAAATGTATTTTTCATCATCATATACTGTGTTTTGGTCACTTGAATGAATTTTATTATTTCTTTAAGTTTCTTCACATACGTACACCTTAAGAGATATCAAGTAGGCGTAACATGTTCTCAAAAAATTAGGGTTGGCACGCAGAAGAATTTTGAGTCAGAGATTTTGCTGGTTTTGGCACGCACTCACAAAAAGGTTGCCCACCCCTGCTATAGGCTATATGACCTCTAGGATCCATTGAAAGTCTAAAATTATGGATAGTGTGTGTGTGTGTGTGTGTGAGAGAGAGAGAGAGAGAGAGAGAGAGAGAGAGAGAGAGAGAGAGAGATACAGGAGGAGAGACACAGTTTATTAAGCCTTTAGTCTCTTATGATTACTGGACCCGATAGGAACTTTAAGGCTTCCTTTGAGTACAATATTACTTGATATCAATTAGGATCAAATCATGTAAAAGCGCTGCTTCTCCCTCTTTCTGGAGGGAAGAATTGGTCCAAGAAGAAAGTTGTCATGATAAAAATTACTGATTGTCATCAATTTCTATTACAGCAAATTAATATTTGTGCAAAAGCTGAAGAGTATTTCATCAACCAGAAACAAACAAACAAAAAGCTTTATTATAGCCTAGTAGTGAGCTAACCCTTTTATACCTCAGGGACCAGGCCAGGTAATCAATCCATGCGAATTCACTGCCCAAAAAAACGGCGGCTTAGAGGGCAGAAGCTTAGCCCCAGGGAGGCGCACTGCAGGTCTTCACTTCCTGAGAGAACTCCTGGCCACACCAGCACCCCCCTGGCCTTTTAGCTACGGAGGCTGTGCTTTGACTTATAAAAACAACACAAACAAACAAAACAAAACGATTAAACCAAACCTTTGTTACTGAGACCTGAAAACTCGCTTGGTCAGAAGTATTTTTTTTACGTGTTCTGATTTGAAACCTTATTTCGTGTTGTGTTTCTCTTGTTCTCTTTCCCTTTTCTGCTCTTCCGACAGTTTCTGGTAATCATGGGAACCTGCGACATTATCATTCCACAGCCTCTTTCTCCTTTTTTTTTTTTTTTTGCCAATTCCAATTTGTTCTGAGTCCCGAAGTAAATTAAATAAATAATAAATGAAAAGGCCAGAGGCAATGGCACCGTCGCTCCACACACCCAGGGGAGGACCCAGAGGTTGTAGGGAGCTCTCTGCAGAGAAAATGGAAAACGGTGTCTCAGGAGCCCAATTATTTACTGGAGCTGCTGAAAGGAGATGATTTATGTCGATGACAAGGCTGTCCTGGAAATCGTAACCAACTGGTATAAATTTAGATCAATTATTTTTTTAAAAAAATGATCCTTGGACCAAAAAGAGCCCAACATAAATAGAAATTAAATGACTCTGGATGGTACCTATACACACTGCACTTTATATGTATAGACAGGTATTGGCTGCTTAATGATTTCTGGATATTCTGATATTTAATTGGTAGAGGGTCAAGGAACTAAGAATATAAATATTCTGTGTCTCAAATAACTTGAGTAAGGCCATAGGTGGAAGAGGGCATCAGGTTGCTGCAATGTCAAGATGATAATAAAAATTTCTGGAGGTGTATACAATCGGTTAAAGAAAAGTGAGCAATGTGTTACATGAATGCATGTATTATCATTTATAAATATATATGCTGTACTATATATCATGTACATGATAAAGCACATGCAAAAATAAAAACTTAGGAAGCAACCATGAATACGTGTATGTTTCTTTATATTTTTCCCACATCTCACCACTGGTTACAAAGATTGAGAGATGAAGTTTACAGAAATAGGACTGGGGTAGGGGTAGCAGACAACAAGTAGGGGGCATCAGGGGCCACAGACACTTTATGCTTGCCTGCCTAGTACCTAATGCTCAAGCAAATAGTGAGTGGATATGAAGTACACCAGTGTAATTTCCACCCCTTCAAACAATACTTTATTCCTTGCCTTGTGATTGTCCAGGACGGTACCCATGGGGAGTACCATCCTGACTTACCGCCATGCCACCACTCCTTAGGCTCCACTTTCCTGCTATCCACATGGCAGCCGGCAGGCCAGTCGCTAAAGTGAATAAACAAAGAAATAACGCCAATGAACCCTCCCCTTGATTGTGGCACTCACAGGACTGCTACCAGGATTTTCTCACAGACTGTCTGCCCATCTGTGGAGCCTGGTTCTCAGACTCAAATCATCTACACAGAGTAACTGTTTCAAGTGCATGTGTCTGAACTCTGTCCTTCCTCCTGGAAATTCCGCTGTGGTTGGTCTGCTGTAGGCCTGGAATTCTGCATTTTAGACTTTTCAGACAGTGCTGAGGCAAGTGACTGACAGTAACAACAAGGAAGAGGCTAGACTTCTGGATCCTAAATCCTTGGGCATCCGTTCCACCACACCCATTTTTCTAAAGACAGCAGATCAGAAGATGTTGACTTTGAGGTGAGGTCAGAGACCTTCTAGGGAGCGGTCAAACAGGGCATAGTTGAGTAAGCCCCAGTGCCCAGCATTAAGATTCATGAATGCCCTTTGACACCACTGTAGCAAACTCCTCTAGTGACCAATCTGTGGGTGCTGAGCTCAGCCATCTTACCTTTCAGCTCCATTCCTGACCAAGAGCATTTTTACACAACAACTGCAGCCCAGGAAGCACGCTGGGTGAGGAGTTCTGGGACAGCCTTGGGATACTGTGAAGAAGTGGCAGTATGAGGAGCATCGTGGGCCATGTGGGACTGAGAGAGGATTCAGGACTTTGGGTCTGTGGCGAGGAACAATAGGGGTGCTATTGACAGGATTAGAAATCTACATAGCAGAGATGTAGAGGGCATTAAATGCAACTATGAAGCTGCATATAATTTAGTAAGCAATAAGAGCCCCTAGAGGTGTTTCCAGTGGGTACATAGGTACAATAAGATGAGATTGGGGAAATTATCAGAGCAACATGAATGATGTATAGGAGGCGTGGATTTTGAATGGGAAAAAAAGGCATACTGATAGGTTCAATAATTCACTATTTTTGACATCTTATTAAGGAATTAACTGAGGAATTAATAAGGCCTTCAACACCAAGCAACCTAGCGATAGGGATTATTTGCTTTCATATTTGCCTTCCCCATCAACTAGAGCTCCTCAGGGTTAAGGAAGTTTGTATCTTCAGGGCCTAAAAGAATTGTCAACACATAACAGGCGCACAATGTGCTACCAAACAAGTTGGTGATGCTTCCTCCACTGTGCCCCGTGTAGCATCTGTCAACACCACCTTCATGGCACTTAGAAAACTGCACTGCGATTTGTGTTATGTGTTTCTATGGCTCTCTGGCTACTAAATTAAGGCAGGACTAATATCTTATGTGCCACATGCCTACCATAGATTTGTCTGTATGCTCAAATCCCAACTTATTCCAAAAATGATTTTATATGCTTTGTACCACATAGAGTACAAACGGATAAAAAATAGATAACGAACAAAATAATAGCAAAGGGTAAAGAGGGATAGGAAAATTTATGTGAAGAGGACAAGGGTGAGATGAGTACATAAAACAACCAGCAGAACATCCTATCCTCTATCTGTGAGAAGCGAGCCATAAACTTGGCTCTGAACTTTCTAGTAGTCAAAACAAAGATGACCACATTCTCCATTACAAAATGCAGTGTCTAAGACATTCAAGCAAACTGTTTTCTTGAGGCAACGGTGGTTGTTCTTGTGTTTTGAATTTTTATTTATGTTTTTCAGTTACCCATCGGATTTTTGTTTTGTTTTGTTTTGTCAAGGCAGGTATGATCACCATGAGCACATGTTTGCTGGAACATTTACATACAAAACCAGGAACTGTGATTAAAAGGTGAGAGGTGAGACCTCTTCTTCTAAGCTCCAAGATGAAGGTCCAAGAGATTCACAGCAGACAGTGGATATCCACATGAATTACAACAGCCTTCAAGGGATCTCTTTCCTCTCAGTCCCCTGATGTCACCAGCACAAAAGTGAGGGCACGTGGACCCTAAGATGCCTTCAGTGAAGATCAAATTAAGGTGGAAGTTATCTCTCCTAGCTGGTCCAGAATGTCTCCCTAATAATGGCATTCAGACATCAACCACCAACTGCAATGTATGCCACTGCTTCTCACACATGCTATCAGACCAGCTACATACAAATTACCAAATGGAATGCATTTTTATTAGAAATTCCAGGAAATTCTAATTTATTCTATCCTGTTAGGACCTCAGAAATCTATCTATATATATAAAAGCCTAAGCGACCATTACGACCAGATGACCCAACAACTGGCTGGTAGCTATGATGTGCACTGACCACTAGAGGGCAGATGCTCAACGCAGGAGCTGCCCCCCTGGTGGTCAATGCACTCTCACAGCCAACCTCCTGTGGCTGGCCAACCTCTCATGGTCCCTCCCCTCAGCCGGCCAGCCTCGATCAGCCCCAATGGCCCTGATCACCGGCCAGGCCAAGGGACCCACCCGTGCACAAATTCGTGCACCGGGCCTCTAATATTATTATAAAACCCTTGATCAAGTGATTCTGATCAAGGCTAAATTTGCAAAAACCATCAGCATATTCCTTGATATAAGAATACAAAGCAAAATTCCTACCAGAATTATTTTTTAAGTTTCGTAGGTTCTATAGTTTAATAAATTTGTTCCCAGAGTTACAGCTATAAGGAGTAACCCTTCCAGTCTTCAATGGTGGGATGCAGGGCCCTTCAATTCTATAGCTCCACCCTTCAGCTTTAGAAATAGTTAACTCATGGTCCCTAGATTATCCAAACAAACATCATGTGCCATATTAGTGGAAATATGAAATTTCTAAAACAGACTCTCCAACACGCCAGCAAAACAGTCTAGAAATCAAAGACACGGCTTCCATTATACAACAGCAACAAAAACTGACAACTATCAAGTACTTCATATGGTCAAATATGGTTCAAATATATTGTATCCTAATCAAATTGCTTTCTATTTTCATACAAACAATCTAAAGCTTAGGATGTACTATGCACTTTATAGGGTCTTCATTTAATACCCAGAGGAGCCCTGTGAGTCAGATATGACCGTTCACGCTTCATAGACAAGAAAATTGAGATGTAAAAGAACTCAGGAACTTGCCTAAAGTTACACAGATAGACAGTGGCAGAGCCAGAGTTTGGATCCAGGCAGTCTGACTTCAGAGCCCATGTTCTTAACTTTCTAATGATCCTGCCAGCAGCCAGGAGCAACATTTTAAACATACCAGATATTAGAACAGAAACCCCAACCCTACTTGGCTAAGTTTTTTTTTACCTTTAACAGACTTGGAGAAAATATTTGAAACCTTTAATAAAAGTGAATGAGTCCACTGGAATTTAGCAGACATCTAATACTGAAAAACTACCCAGAAAATTCTACTCCTCGGGATATCGACTTCATCGATCCCAACTGGACATGTTTCCGGAAAGGAATTCTACAGTGCCTTAAATACTATAGGCTTCTAACTCACTCTTAGTAGTAAATGAAAGCGTGAAAGAATGAATGCATGAAAGATTCGTCATTTCAAACTGATATCGGAGATAATAAAAAGAAGGATGGGCGAAGAGATGTGAAATATATTGTATCCTAATCAAATTGCTTTATATTTTCATACAAAAAATCGAAAGCTTAGGATATCCATTTCATCACTCTAGACCTTCTCTGTGAAGGGAAGGGTTTGGCTCTTATGATTATTATGTTTTCTTGTAGCTTTTGTTAAAGATGGGTTCTATGTCCACTTACACTTTGCATCAAAGCAATTTCCAGGAAAGTCTGTACTTTTTTCCCCCTATTTTACTCACATCATCAAAACAAGTTGAAAGGGCAGTTGCAGTATGATAAATCCTTAGAACATTTTTGCTATCCACACACATGTTCTCTAAGAATTGCTTTCACACAAAGCCAGAAAATTACAGTTGCTAGGTAAACAATGATATCGGGGAATTATACTAGTGGGTTTATTTATACTGGGACTCCTGGGCTTTGGACCCACAACAAGTTCCATGTGTTTCACACAGAGAGCATCTGAACTGCATGCAGCTTGTTCGGCTGATGCCTTTGACTCTTAGGAATTTTCATCTGGACAGGTGCACTTCCATATGCCTGAGTTCTAGAATCAGAGAATGTGATTAAGATCTCAGAGAAACACCACACATTCCATGAGACTCCAAGGGAATGAGTAGGAATGAAAGAGGAACATGGAAAAGTCTGCACCAGGTGAAAGTCCCAAGGAATTCTGCATCCTCATGTCTATCTCTGGGCACATTCATACCCATTCACACACATGCATAAACATAAACAAACACACACCTGGCAAGAGTATGGGAGTGTCCCCAGAGTTAGGTGGAGAATTTGGGTCTGGTGGAAGAATCGAAGTCTGGGGTACTATCCTGGAATCCAGAGAGCACATTTGTCTCCTTCCCCAGTTAGCATCATGAGATAGGGCTTGCTTATTCATTTGTATCCTGCACTGCTTGCATAGCCTGAGCACATAATCAGTTTTCAACACAAATTCACTGAAATATTGAATAAATAAGTCAATGAGTGAATGAACATTGGATTAAACAGTCCACTGTAGGCTACAGCCCCCATAGAATGACTAATTGCTCTTGTAGCCTGAGAGCAGCCAGTTGATAACAGTGTCCTCCATTATTAGACTGCTTTAAACATTCCTGAGGAAGCCCATGTCTGCTAAACTCATCCCCATAACAATCTCTTCTGAAGAGGGCAGACAGCTTGACCTTAATTTTACATGTTAGGAAGCTATGGGCACAGAGGTAAAGTCATTTGTCTACGTTCACACATGGAGCCTAGCAATGCTTTAATTAGGGCATGGAGATCCCAAAGATAAATAAAAACAGAGATTTTTGTCCTCAAACAGGTCAAAATTTAGTGTGTGATCCAGGCAAGTAGACACAGACATTGAATGTGGTAAGCACAGCACTTGAGTGAACGTGCAGCACTGGACACTGTGAGCCTTGGACACACAGTTAAGAGGGTTCCCAGGATGGCTGCCCCTGAGCTGAGTCTTAAAAAGTGGGCAGACTTTGCCGAGTGGACAGAAGAGAAGGGTGTTACCGAGAGAGGGAATAACGGGTTCAAAAGCCCAGAGATGGAAGAGAATGCTCCCCCTCTAGGAACCCATCTATTTCAGTATAATTAAAATATAGGAGACTAGATGGAGGGAAATGGAAAAAAATAAAGTCAGTGGGGGAAAAACAAGGTGGTTTTTATTGATTTTTTTTTTATTGATTTTTTACAGAGAGGAAGGGAGAGAGACAGAGAGCCAGAAACATCGATGGGAGAGAAACATCGATCAGCGGCCTCCCGCACATCTCCTACTGGAGATGTGCCCGCAACCCAGGTACATGCCCTTGACCGGAATCGAACCTGGGACCCTTCAGTCCGCAGGCCGACGCTCTATCCACTGAGCCAAACCGGCCCTGGCGAAGGTGGTTTTTTTATGCTAAAGAGTTTGGGGTTCTCCTGAAGACAATGGAGAGACCATGAAAAGTATGAGGCTGAGAAGTAACAGATCTCGTTTGTGTTTCAGAAAGATTATTCTGGGATGAGTTTGAAGGCATGAAGTTAGAGACAAGAAGGTTTGTTCAGGAATTGGACCTGGAGATATCTGTCACTGTTAAGCTGGCTCTGCCGAGAGAATTCGCAGGGACCCTGCCCTCAGTGATCCCAGTGTCCAAGTTATAGAGCCCCAAATCACAACGGACAGAGAAATGCTCTTTCTTGAAATAAATGTGTTATGTTTGCCAGCACTTTGACACAAAAAAAGAAGTGCTGGCTTCACAGAAATCATTAATCCTCTTTTTCTGCCACTGGGATAAAAAAAAAGAAGGAAAAAAGAAATAGAGGTTATAACAAAATAAAATCCAAGGCAGATCAAAGGGGATGTGGCAGAGAATTCAGCAACTGCCACCCTCAAGTTGCAGAATAATCAAATGAAGAAGCCCTCAAATAAATTGACTTCATTAGTCAGTTCTGTGCTCCGGAATATGAAAAAGATACATACATTATATCCATTTACCTTTTTTCTCTTGTCCTCACAGGAGGATATGTTTATTGATTGGTTGAGAGAGAGAGAGGGAGAGAGAGAGTGAGAGAGAGAAACATCAATGTGAGAGAGAAACATGGATCAGCTGCCTCCCATACGTGCCCCAACTGGGATCAAACCCAAAACCTAGGTATGTGCCCTGACTGGAATCAAACCCCAAGCCTTTCAGTGTATGGGAGATGCTTCAATCAACTGAGCCACCCAGCGAGGCCCATTTGTTTACCTTTTTAAAAAAAAATTAAACTATCTTTTTGGTTTTGATACTCCCAATATTGGTTAAATCTGCCATCTGATTTCTGAAATTTTAGCCTCCATCTTCCTTACTTCAGCCTCTCTACTCCAGTTACTGATCCCACCGAAGAGAGAAACGCTTTATACCTGCACCCTGAACATCAGGGAGCTGCCTTTCACCATCAGTGGGCAAGGTGGCGACCACAGCAGACAGTACCCCCAGGGATCTTGCCTTGTGGTCTGGCCACAGGCAGGATTTTCTCTGCTTTCTCGGGGAAAGGGGCCCTGACCCTCCTTTCAGCCAGAGCTTGCTGCTGGGGACTAATTACTAATGTGCGAAAAAGAGAGACTCGGTTCAGGTCAAGGTTTCCTCCAACATTGTTTATATTTGATTTTAACAATAGCAGAATTGACATTTGCAGCTCACTGCCACGTTCATTTACAAGGTTTTAGGTTCTTCTATTCTCAGGTTAGAAATGTTTGAGGAGGCATTTATCATTAAAGCCGTGGCCTTTGCTCCTCCGGCTTTGCCTCTCAAGTACAATAACCAAAACTGCTCATTAAAAGAGGGGAAACAACCCCGAGCGATCACAATGGGGCGTCTCTTCCTGTGGGCGCAGAACAGAGGCCAGCTCCTGGCAGCGCTCCGTGAGGCTCAGCGCTGGGAAGCCCTTTCTATCCACCCAGGGCATCCGCCTAATGCTACTGTCTTACGAACATGAGGGGAAGGAACGGCATTATTCTCTTATGTAATAATAATCCAAGGTAGGCGAGGTGTTGCACAAAAGCAAACAACTCCTAGATCTCTGTGATTGAATCCAGCGAAAGTTCATGTCTCATGGTAACAAAATCCTCTGGAGGTCCAGGCAACACTCCGGAGCCACCTGCCCCCGGAGAGTGGCTCTGTGCTCTAGGCTGACACAGGTGCGACTCTCTTGTCAGTGTCGTATCAGGACTATTGTCCCCTTGTTCTATCCAGCGGGGAAGTCATTCAATGCTTCCTCCAGGAAGGAAGACATGACACAGCTCAACAGCCAAACTAGTCACATGATCCCAACTAACTGGGCAAGAAAACAGCATCCTCCCAGAAATTAGATGAGGAGACTCAGATAAAGGAGAGTGCAAGAGTCTATACACAACACCTACCTATACGTATGGTCCTTCTCCGTTTATAGAACTCACATACAGTGTGGGATCATTGTTTTAAAGAGGGATCCCTTTTCCTTTTTCTTTTTAAATCGAATTTGTTGGGGTGGCATTGGTTAATAAAGCCACACAGGGTTCAAGTGTACAACTCAATAAAACATGAATTCAGCCCTGGGTGGTGCCCAGTGATTAGAGTGTCTGCCCATCCATGGAAAGGTCTCGAGTTCGATTCCTGGTCAAGGGCATGCACCTGGTTGCAGGTGGGGGAGGCAACCAATAACTGGTTCTCTCTCACATCAATGTTTCTCTCTCTCTCTCTCTCTCTCTCTCTCTCTCTCTCTCCTCCCCCCCCCTTTTCCACTGTCTCTAAAAATCTGTCTCTAAAAATCAATGAAAATAATATCCCTGGATTTCAGAAAAACAAAGATGGTCACTGGAGAGAGACTGCCAGGACTCCAGAGGGAACGTGCAGAAATCTGCGGGAGCTGTGGGTGGCCAGGCGTCACTGAATATGACTGAAAACTATGAAGGAGTTGGAAGTGGGCCGAGAGGAGAGGGGCCGAGGACATAATACACAGCGGCTTGGCATGAGTGTGAAAGCTCTCAGAATCAAGGAAGTCCCACCAAATAGTACAAGTCTATGTCAGAAATGCAGACTGAGAGAGAGAGAGAGAGAGAGAGAGAGAGAGAGAGGCCAGAGTCACCTCCACCTGCATGGCCCTACCCGTGATGAAATGCCAACTAACCTAGGCTACCATGATTCAGACACATGATTTAACAACTACCATGGGCTACCGCTATTCAGACACATTATTTAACAACATGTTTCCTCTTTAGAAGTTTTTCCTCCGTTCCGTAGAACAAATCAAAGAGACAACGAAATTTGTCTGATCTAAGTTCTCTTTTTTTCCCCTGGGCCTAAGAATTTTTAAATACTTAGTCCCCTTTCAGCTTTCTCTTCTTCAGGTGAAATAGAAGCTCTTTGTTTTGACCTTTACAGCTTGTCAGACTATTCTTTTTATTCTAAACTTTCCTATGATAACAAAGAGTTGTAAACTCTGCAGACTCAGGCATATAGCTTAAAGGGCATAAGTCTGCTGCGCCACCAATCCGGTGCTATTTAAAAGGGCAGATGTGATCCTGACTGTAAAAATACTGGCCGGGTGTGCTGTACATATGAGTGTTTTGGGGGGTTTCCTGGTCTGGTCTTTATAATTTTTGGTTTACTGGGTATTTTATTATTTCTAGCTAATATTCAAGTTGTGTTTCTGGTTGCTCTTAGAGGTAGTAGTGAGTTTGATTTTTTTAAAAAAACACAAACAGTTTACTTCCCCTAGAAACTGGTGATCAGGTCTCAGGTAGCAGTTCTACGGAGCCTCCTATGAAAGAATTTAATAAAAGCTTTTCCCCCCCTTTTGCAAGAGGTGAGGCCTATTTTATTCCTTCTCCTCACCCCATCGTAATAGCTTTTTACGTTATTAAGAAATCGTCAACATGTGCATTATTCAGGAGCTGTGACAGATCACTCTCCCACCAATTAGTGCCACTAGAATGAGTGTTAGGAACCACGGAGGACAGGAGAGAGAAAAAGGGGAGTTTTCTTGGAACTGCTGTTGTCTGCATCGGAGAAGTGACAGATTAGAGCCACCACACAGGCCATCTCCCCTCCCTCCCGCCAGTGTCCCTGGGAGTGGTGGCATTGTAATTAACCTGGGTGACCAAGGGAAGGTACTTGTCTGTCAGTCACATCTGGGAATGGGCGGGCCATTGGCCAGAGTAGATGTGGCCACTGCACGAGCAGGAAGATTTGAGAGACGGAAGTTCCTAAACAAAGGAGTTAGGGATCTTGCCTCTTGGCACATTGCCCTTAACTCCTGGCTTGCGGGGCTCTCATGCTCCTGCATTTGCCCACATGGCTCATGGCCATGTTGCACCCCACACACAATGGACTAATGGACCGCAACTAGCCTGATGCTATACCGGATGCAGCCTGTAGGTATTACTTAAAGCATTGTCTAAAACCCAAAAGAGTTATCTAGGCACCCTTCCCAGCTCTCTGCAGAGGCACTGCAAACAATGACAAGCAAATTGGGAGAGCTGGATCCATTCAATATTGAAATAAATCCAAGAGAATCTTCCAAGATTGCCTAGCAGAAGTGGTTAGTTAAGAGCCAAGTGTAGGTCCTGGGAAACTCTGGTTTTGCTTCCAGCTCCGCTGAATCCCCAGCTGTGCATCTTCCAGGACTGGATTAAGGGAAATGGGCCTTTGGAAACGGAGGGATATAATTCTATAAAAATAAAACTTTCTACCACGTCTCATCCTCCTGTGAGGGCCTCCAGAAATTCTTATTCCAGCGGTATGCCAAGAACCCCATTCCCACTAGCAACAGAGAAAGACCATCCACATATTACTCTGCTAACAGTAGGACATCCAGGGGTCTACCTCAGTCATGAAGCCTGGAGATGGGTTCAACTGGCTGGTGCTCCATCTCAGCCACTTCGGGCCTGGATTGTCTCTACCTGCTCCTTGCGCTAGCCACAGTTACAGAAGAAGATAGAAGACATAGCTGGTCACCCAGGAGTAAGTTCCCACCTGCTGAAATGTGGGAGAGCATGTATATTAGTTTTCTAGGGTTGCTGTAACAAGGTCTCAGTGAGTCTCTTTGTCCAAGGGTTTATAAATGCTGGCAGCTTCTTTGTCTATACCTGCTGCTGTCTAATTGGACCCTTCCTCATTTTATGTCCCCCATGTTTTTTTTCCAAAGTGGCTGGTTTTCCCTTCCCTAGCTGGTATCAGTTTCAAAGTTTCAAAGCTCCCCGGGGGCTGCCCCCTCCTCTTGTAAGATTCTGCTTTTTCCTGTGCCTGTAAAATAAACATTCTAGGGGTTTGGAGCTGTCTCCGCCCATCACGTATGCATTCCTTTCCGGTGGACCCTTCCCTAACTGCCTCTTCTTTTCTCTAAACCCTTTCAATACTTGAGAGCTCTCATTGGGTTCAAAAAAATATATTCTTCCTGCGCTTAGTTAATTTTATAAGCCTTTTTAAATTTGGAAATATATAAAGACTTGACTTCGGTATGAAGATGAAGCAGCCATCCAGACTGGAAAAGATACCAGGTTGGGCCTTTGGAGACCTGGGTTCTCTGCCCAGCTCCTAATTAGCCAGGGGGTTCTAGGAAGGCATCTTCACCTGGCTGGGTCCCAGTTTCCTCATCCATAAAACGAGAGAGTTGGATAAGATGATCTCTGAGACTCCTTTCAGCGCTAAAATTCTGTGATCTGATGAACCATCTCTTTTCAATTGATTAAAATGAGTGGTAAGAGATTTCCTAAAGTAAACAAGCCAGGCATGACTCCAATTTGTTTTCCCATTTTTACTTTTCATTCAATTTTTCCACCTCAGAGTGTTTGGAGGGATGCAAAGTCCATATTTCTGAACTGTCATTAAGAAATGGCACCTGAAATCTTCCTTTACGATGCCTAACACATTGCCATTTTTAAAGTCGTTTAGATAGAAAATGTAAAAGGAAATAGAGTCTGTACAAAAGTTGACTTTGTTTTAGACATGTAGAGATTCAACGACCTTTTAATTAGTTATCTGAAAGCTTGTAAGTTGGAAGAATATCAAAGCAAAGAAGGGTTGATGGGAAAATAAACTCTACTATTTCTGCCACCAACTAAGGAATGGATCAGTCCAAACCAGTTTCATGTAACTGGCGAGCGAGTGCCTTTGTGGATGGTCACAATCCGTCAACATCAAATGACCTCATTTGTTGACTCAGTGGTTTAAAAGAAGCATTCTATTTCCCATGGTTGTGCTTCAGCGTACTCTACTCCATACGGGTTGCTGTGGCGTAAGATTTCAGCCAAGTGTAGCTTTCTGGCACAATTTTCATCAGAGCAAAACTCATAGTCTATTATGGCCCACCAAATATCAAAATATTAAAGTTGTATGTTGTATGATGAGTGGCAAAGTGAAATGATCTCAGTGACTTAGTTTTCTTTTTTAAAAATAATTTACATTTTTAAAAGTATTTTAACAGCATAAAAAAACTACAACTCAAATTTTGATGGAATAAAAAACAAATTTGTGCCCAGCCAGCATGGCTCTGTGGTTGAGTGTCGACCTATGAACCAGGAGGTTATAGTTAGATTCCCTATCAAATATACATGGGTTGCAGGCTCGATCCCCAGTGTGGGGCATGCAGGAGGCAGCCAATCAATGATTCCCTCTCATCATTGATGTTTCTATCTCTCTCTCTCTCCCTTCTGCTCTGAAATCAATAAAAATATATATTTTTTAAATGTGTGGGGTTTTTTGTTTTGTTTTTTACAACATGGTATGGAAAGGGAGCAGGGGGTAGGGAATAAAAAAGATAGAAGAATAATCTGTATATGAAACTTTAAAATAAATGAGATAAAGTCGATGGCAGAATTAAAAATCTATGTACTCCACGGGAAGCAGGTATGGGAGCAGAAGGAGGAGCAATAGTTCCCCTTCAGTGGAAGAAGCATGTGCAGATATTCACAAAGACATTCATTAGAAGTGGCCCCTCATTTTCACTTTAATCTCAAGTTGAGAATTCCGGGTTCTTTTGAGAGCACTAATATGTGCCTATTATTGGTCAGACAGAACTGGCTACATATTTTAAGGGGTCCAGAGCAAAATGAAATCGCAAGGCGCCTTGTTCAATTATTACAAAGAGTTTCAAGATGACAACAGCAGAGCATTAAACCAAGGGCAGGACCCTGTGCAACTGTACAGGTCATGGGCTCATAAAGTTGACCCTGATGCCAGGCAGGTTCACAGCCATATTAGCTCCCATTCTCTGACTGAACTGGACAATAGTTGTGTGCCATTATCTCGGCTTTATAGATGGCCGTTGAAGTTGAGAGGTTTACTGAGGTCAATAGCTTGTTAGAGCTCAAATCTCCTCCCAATAGGCCTAGTGCTTCCCACCACCTCAGCCACACACAATGTACGGAGGCCAGTGAAACAATTGATATTATACTTGAATTTTTAGTCCTCCTTCAGTCAGATATGACTCTTAATCATGCCTTACCTCTTCTCTTTGTGCTTGGCTCATGGTTTTTGCACAGAATATTAGCTAAATAAATAAGTAGGTAAACATGGCATTCATTAAACTAATTGTATACTTTGGCAATTCATTTTAATGTTTTTGAAAGCATTGCCACATGCCTTATTCTTCGGTGGTTGTTATTGTTGGGTGTTTTAAGTTATTCTTTTGATTTACAAATCCCTGGCAATCTGAGCCTGATAGAGGACAAAAGAAATGTCTCGCCACATTCATTCAAACTATTTGCTAAGCCCTGTGCTAGCCACTGGAAATAAGTACACACATACGTACACACCTTTTCCCTTAAAGGGCTGGCCATCTATTAGAACTGACATGAAAACTAGAGAAAAACACAGCAGTGTAATAAGCACAACAACAGGGTGTGGACAGGCTCAGCGCAGAAACAGAAATAAATCAGACTGAAGACTTTGAAAGGGTTTTCAAAGAACAAGATTCTTTTCAAAGGTGGTGAGTAAAAGGGATTTAGATGAACAACTGTGGAAGAAAATTTCAGAAGTAGGAACAAAAATTGCAAAGGTCTATTAAATGCCAACCGTGGAGAAAGCATGCCTATGCCAAGTGGTGGCAGACAAAATGAAGGCAGATCGGGGGCAGACCATCAAGGGACCTTGAGTACAAAGCCTAGGATGCTGGCTTCACTCCTAAAAGCTTTAAGGAACCATTCTAGGAGCCAAATGGCAAAAGACATGGCTCTCAATCAGAAGCCACTTAGAAATGGGAATCCTGGGCTTCGTAGTTAAAACCTGGCCCCAGTCTTCCCAGCTGCATTCATCTCAGTTCTCCATAATCCTGATCTCACAAATGTCCCAAGGATCCTGAGAATGAGAAGAACCGTACTTCATGGACGTCTTATAAGAATTTATTGCATGCCCGAATACCCCTCACAACCCCGGCTTTGGTAATGCCAGCCCGACCAGCTTCACCATGCAACTATAGGCATACGATCAGACCTGCGTGATGGAGGATCTGCAGGTCTTGGAGGATCCAGGATCTTCAAAGCCAGAGTGCCCTTTGTGGCAATTCTGTAGGCTTAACGGACCTCTCAGTCACCTTTTATGCACTTAATCAATCTAAGTCCTTCCAATTTAACCCATTAGTTATTTCTCAACCTTACCCCCTCCATATCTTGTTCTCACTCCCTGTCAGGGAGGGATTTGTCCGGAATAAGCATATAACCTCCCATCTGACCTCCAGCTTTAGTTCTCCTGCGCCCAGCTGCCGGAATAACACACACAAAGCACGCATCTGACCAGTTCTATTTCCTGCTAAGATCTTCTTCATCCTCTACTTGAGGAAGGCCAAGTCCATTGACATGGCATGTAAGGCCACTCATAACTAGCTCCTGCCTACCTCCTGGCCTTGATTATCCCCCTACCTCTCTGTCTGCATTCCTCGGTGACATAAAACTGCTTGGGATTCATGCATACACATCATGCTTCACCTTCCCATGCTTTTCTCACTGATTCCCTCTGCCTACAATTCACTGGACATTATTTTCCTGGCTGATTCTGACTTGCTCTCAAAGAGTTGATTTAGTCAGCATCTCCTCCACAAAACTACCTTTTACTCTCCCAGCCCCAGTGACAGGTGTCTCTCCTGTAGGATCCCATTAAGTACTCTTCATATAGATCTTCCCGAATTGCATCATCCATCTCCTTTTTGGACTGTGAATTCTTTAGGACTCTCGCCATATCAGAGTGCCTATACCCTCTGATGTGTGTGTGTGTGTGTGTGTGTGTGTGTGCATATCATGGCTTTCTAAATTCGGGTCCCAGGATGGAAAGGAAGAAACGAGGTAAGACAGGTAGAAATAAATGTTACGTGACCATAAGGGACCATCGAGGAAATAACTTCCTGTTGTTTTTCCCTGCTGCTCAGATCTAGAACGCTTCATGAATAAATAAATTCCACAGAAAATCACGGGAAAGAAGGAGGTGATTCTTGCTCTACCTTGGATTCCCCACAGAAGAGGGTTTTAAAATAACCACCACCCCTCACGAAAATCGAAAAGCAAATCGTTTTCCATTTCCCCTGGACAAGGTAGGCCATGGGATGCAACTCTATTAAGACAAAATTAACAAAGCATCAACAACCCTAATGTGTTTTTACTTTCTTTACCTAATGAGATCGTTCAAAGGCAACCATCCATTCTGAGATGGTAAGGAAGTCTCACTTGAGGTGGTAAGACAGCCAGGAAGATAAAGACTTTTTTTTTCTATCGTTTTAAAGTATAGCTCAGGACTAATTGGAGGACGAGAAACAATCCCAGTGCCTTGTAAATTGCAATCCACACTGCAACTCCTAGCACAGTTAGAAGTCAATTAAGGGAGGCCCAGGATTAAGACGTCATAGAGGCTAAATTATCTCATGCCAGCAGGAAAGACTCGTTTCTTCAGTTCAGGTTCCTGGTCTTTGGAGCAGAAGTGGTTTCAAGGGGGAAAGAAAACACAGACAATTGTGGGTTGTTGATTTCTGCAAGCTAAGGAAATAGAAAAGATTCTAAATATTTAGCCAGCTCTTCAATATTCCTTAATTAATGAATTTCTTTTTTAGACACTTCAACTATAAGTTTCAGATCTTTAGGTTCATTGGAAAAGTTAAAAAATACCAAAACATGGAATAAAGCACAACATCCTGTGGTTTCCTCCACAGTTTTTTTTCCTATTTTATGGGATAAAATAAGTGAAATACAAGTTTAATCATAAGAAATAAAGTGTCAGCAGTGACGTTCACAGCCAATTTCTGTACTTGGAATCATGTAGCATGTTTCTATGATATAATTGTAGGGGTTTGCTTATGCAATAAAATAATTCCAACAATAAAAACCATTAGTATGCAGGTGTTCTACAATGTTCTTAGAGAGTTTGGCAGGAGTTGGCATGCATCTGATAATTCACTACCAAACCCCAAGCTTCTATGCAGAGACATGGTTTCACATGGAAGAGGCTTTTCACACACCTGCAGCAATCCAGCAAAAACAGAATGGGAAGCAAGGGGCCTGGGGAACACATGTCCTGCCCCCTTTAGATGAATGTTGAAGTATTAAGAAGACCTCACACACACAAAGGCAGCATTGTCATTTAAGTTCCAGCATAAAGGGAACAAGCCACATTCTGATCTCACTGCAAAAGTAAAAGTTATAACATGACATTTAAAATAACTGTGTTGTCTTGTAGTGAGGAGACATTCAGTCAATTGGTCAACAAACATTCACTGAGCAAGTTTCTTACGGTGACCTCTTGTACTGGGCTTAACAAATAAAGATGATACCCTGACCGGGTGGCCCAGTTGGGTGGAGTGTTGTCATGTACACCAATGGGTTACTGGTTCGATTCCTGGCCAGGGCATATACCTAGGTTTCAAGTTTGATCCCCAGTCAGGGTGCATATGGGAGGCAACTAATCAATGTTTTCTCTTCTCTTCTCTTCTCTTCTCTTCTCTTCTCTTCTCTTCTCTTCTCTTCTCTTCTCTTCTCTTCTCTTCTCTCTTCTTCTTCTTCTTCTTCTTCTTCTTCTTCTTCTTCTTCTCTCTCTCTCTCTCTCTCTCTCTCTCTCTCTCTCTCTAATAAAAACATATCCTCAGGTGAGGATTAAAATTAATATCAAGATGATGTGAACTCATACCTCCGCCTTACCTTACACTGGATTCTACGAGCCAGCAAAATCCTTTTAGGGGGTCTTTTTATGCATCACCCGCATTTAAAGCAGATTGAACCAAAGCTGCCTGGTTGTGATGTGGGGCAGAAACCCTCAGAACAGCTCTGTAAACCCCTGCCGCTCAGCCTGTGTGCAGAGCCTGAACCCCAGCAAGAGAAAAATCCTGATACATGTTACACAATAATTTCATGAGGGACATGTTACATTTCTAGTTTTTGAATGTCTTATTTCTTTCCCTTTGTCTTGTTAGCCAGCATTGACTTGAGCCAACTACCTCCAGGACGTGACAACCTGGAAAACACTGCAGTTGGCATGAAGTCAATTCCCTTAGGTGATCGCCCTCCCATCAGCTCCCTCTTCCATTATGTCCTGAGGGTCCTCTCACAGAATGAACAAGACAGACCTGGAAGGGACATCCCTTCCTTCAGAGTCTGAATAGCCCTTGGGAAGGAGAATTAGAATGTGGATTGAAAAGAAAGAAAGCTCTTCTGGTTACATCCAATTCCAGCTCCAAGAATTTTCCCTGGAGGTGGTTTCCCTGGAGCCCTCAGTTACAGTGGTTCTCAACCTTCCTAATGCCACAACCCTTTAATACAGTTCCTTATGTTGTGGTGACCCCCAACCATAAAATTATTTTCATTGCTACTTCATAACTGTAATTTTGCTGTAATGAATCGTAATGTAAATATCTGATATGCAGGGTGTATTTTCATTGTTCGCGACCCACAGGTTGAGAACTGCTGCAACAGGGCCCTGTCAGGGCCTTCCTCATCCCTCCCTGTTCCATCTCATTTCCTCTTCACCCTCCCACCACTGCCTATCATTTCTGTGGGCAAAAACTACTGATATTCTGAATTCCTCTCACTGGGGGAAATCCTGACCATGTGGCAAGTCCATGAGGAGCTAAAATTAGGTCAGGGCATCCTACCTAAGAAAACTCTGAAGAAAAATATCCAAAGGGTGAGTCTAAGCCAATGTATGTCCACACTGCTAAGGGTCCAACATATATCCAAATGGCTAAGGGACCACATGGCTAATGCCAAGTTCAAAGGGAAAAGTCGGTTGCAGAGGGGAAATCAAATCAGAGATCAAGATCCAGGAGGAGATGGGAGGAGAGCGGAATCCGATCAGGAAGTAAGCAAGGTGATTCCGGGCGGTGGTCCTGCATCTCACTGGCCTCACTTGGGTTATCAGGCCCATGAATGGACAAGGACACTGGCTGAAAGGTACAGAACTGGGGCCACTGTTGACTGTTTTCGAAAACTCTTAATTTTTTGTTTTTTTTAATTGTCACCTCTTTAAGTTATAGGTACTTCTTTACTACACATTGAGAGTCTAACAGTGAAACAGATGAAAAATCTGATTCTCTCTGATCCTGAAGGCCAGTGGTTACAGACCAAAAAATCTTTCCCCTGTTGGGGAAATAAAGGTAAGAGGGGAGCAGTGGACCCTATGTTATGTCTAAGCTACCCAAAAGCTTTTTTTCTGTTATTCCTTTACATTCAAGCCCTGTGTTTCCAAACAGGGGACTATGAGCTTCCAGGACATAAAAAGCGTTCATATAGCATCAATCTGAACCCAGCCCTGAGCTAAGTGTTGTAGAAGTCAGGAAAGTTGCAAAATACAGTCACTGCCCCAAAGGCTTTTACAATCTCAGTAGAAAGACAGGAAATTTATGGATGAAGCTGCAAATGCAGGTATGTTTCAACTGGATTTTACTAGGTAACAAACCACACCAGAACTTCATGGCTTAAACAAATCCTTTATTTGCTTACTATTCTGTGGATTGATGATGTAAGTTGCACTCTATTATCTCTAGGGCCTCAGCCAGAGCAGCTAGCTGGCAAGTCTATATTGGATACACCTTTCGCTCCACAGGAGAAAGAGGGCTGGCAAGTTCATAGAGTGGACACATTGCAAGAGTGAAAAGGCAGGGAGAGGCTACAAGGCCTCTGGAGGATAAATTTACAACTTGCACATTGTACGGGCACATTCGGACGGTCAAATCAAGTCAGGAACCGGCCCTAATTTAAGAGGTAGAGAGCCAACTCATCTCTTTATGGGACAAGCCACAGAGAATCTTTGGTCTTATGCATTTATTTGTTTATTGATATTGATTAAGGGAGTAGACATGTAAGGGGTTGGCTTCTCAGATTGTCCACCCAGCCCAGTGCTTCAGGATGAATGGTTCCTGATTCGTAGATTGTCCAGCTCGCCCATGGATACTGTAACCCCTTACAACTGCGTACGGCTTAATTTCTATAATAAATCTCTTATCCCCCAATACTCACAATGGCTCTGCTTCCCTGGCTGAACCCCAACAGAACCAAAGTATGTCAGAATATGACATCACAGGATAAGCTCCTGAAGAAAATCTTCTAAGTGGGCTTGCTATTGAGGAGTGCTACGCACCCCCACTCCCGATGTTACAGTGGTTCTCAACCTTCCTAATGCCGCGACCCCTTAATACAGTTCCTCATGCTGTGGTGACCCCCAACCATAAAATTATTTTCGTTGCTACTTCATAACTGTAATGTTGCTACTGTCATGAATCGTAATGTAAATATCTGATATGCAGGATGTATTTTCATTGTTCGCAACCCACAGGTTGAGAACCGCTGAAGAGGGGGAGCTCCATCAACGAAACTCTCCTGGGCTCTCTCCACCCCCAGTCTCTCTCCCAGTTGAACTTGGGATAAGGAAGTGGGACTGTACAGCTGTCCTTTCCTCCTCCCCCTGGGAGTGAGCCTGACCACAAGAGCATGCATTCTGCCACTCTGACGGGGCGCTCTCTTCAGTGGGCCAGCTCTTCCAGTCCTGGGTGATGAGAGCCACTTGACACCTTCTCCAGCCTTCTCAGAATAAAGACTACATTTGGGGGCTTCCTCTGCCCTATTTCTGTATATTTCTCAACTGGTTCGGAAATCAGCGGGGGAAGAGAAGTGCTTTATTGTGGGCTCCCTGGGGCCCCAGAACAGATTACTCGTGGAGAGCTGCCTGAGAAAGCTTTCCACCAGCTCTTGAAAGAGGTCATGGGAACAGAATAAAAGAGACATGAGAAGGCAGATGAGGAAGACAATATGAGCAAAGAAAAGATTCAGCAGGCAGGAGAAGGAAGATTCGTTTGAGGAATGGAACTGAGTTGTTAAGTGTGTAAATGAGAAATAATGAGGAATGGAATGTGACAAGGAACAGGACAGTGAGGCACCTGATGGGCCCTCAAGACTAAATATAAGTTTTTAACAACAGTTATTCTAATTTTGTGTCGATTATTATGCTTTCTCCTAAAATTAAATTTGATGATCATCTTTAATTCCAATTTAATGAAATGTGCAATTGGCTCTTTTATTGCTTATATATGCTTCTTAACAACTAAGTCAGAGAGATGAACTATCAATGTAATAATGGTCACATACTCTGATTTGTAAGGGTCCCTTCCAGCAACCTTACTTTATTTGACTTTACTTAGAATATGTTATGCTGCCTTACAATATTAAAAATACTTACCAGGAATAGAGCCCCTTTACTACATGATAAAAAGTTAGTTCATGGTGCTTTAATAAGGAGGACAAAGGAGAGAGGCAGTGTGATAGAAACATTGTACCCTGGCTCAGTATTTGTCAGGAATTTAACCAATGAATTGCTTCTCAATGTCTGAGTTCATCTGTCTGTTATGTATCACCCTGTTGGAAAAATGTACCAATATTTCCCTTTGGTCCCCTTTCGATCCTGCCCCTCCCACTCCTACATTTAAAATTCATTTTTCTTTCTGGTCCAAGCCTAATGAGACTATGATCTATGTATCTTGAACTGACCCTGTCTTCAAGTCTTCAATCATACCTTCTCTGTCGAATCCACTACTCTCTCCTCTTTGTCAACTGATGGATTTATTTAGTTAAGAGAACTAAAAATGCAGTCACGCCTCAACTCCACAAACAGGCCTCTGGTTTGATTTTCTGCATTTTATGAAATCCAGCCAACTGCGGAAACGAAACTATGGCTTCACAGAATCTGTCTCCAGGCTGGTAATATTTCCTTCCTTGGTGGAAACATTTTATAATCTGCCTCTTTCTCCTCAAGGCACTTCATGGGGGGGTGGACTCCCCCGGGTTGCTTTCCTGAGGCTAAGGTTCTGAGGTTAGATCTCAGAAGCTCTATTCCGAAGCAGTTTTGTGTGTGTTTGTTTTTTCATGAGTTAGGTGTCCACGGTCACTTTTCCTTAACGGGCTCCGCAGGGTCAGCGCCCACCAAGGGGATGCCGGGGTGGGCCGCCTAGACACCAACTGCCCGCTGCCCACAGAGGAGCCTAAGGCTAAGGACTGGGGAGGGCTGCCATGACCGCAAACCTAAGGCCCTTTCAGCGGGCCTTTCCCGCTTCTGTAGTTGCACAAACTTCACATTCAGCCTCAAAAGGACTTTATGTTCGCACATTGTCTGATGACTTGGGCAAAATGCTTTGACATATACTTCCATGTAACTTGTTATTTCAAACTTTCCTGTAGGTCGCCCTTTTCTTTAAACTCTCCTTTGGCAGATGGATAGCCTGAACTTTTGACAGGTTAAGTTACTTGCCTTAGTTAGCATGACAAACAAGTGAGGGGCTGGTTCAGACCAGCTTCCTGATTCTTCCTCCTGTGCCAGTTCCTCAACCTCCTGATTCTGCTCTGACCCCTGCCACCAGCACCGTGCGGATCTCCGTTCCACGCCCCCACAATGCCATCTCCACAACCACAGCCTTGATCTCTTGCTCCTCCTACCATTGTGCTTCGTATTCTCTGGGCTACAGCGCACCCTATTACTTGGTGGTATACTCCAGAACACACTGTGATTTCTTCCACTGTCTATTTTCTGGTCTAATGCATCTCTTCTTATCTTTTCAATACTTACACCCCTGCACCTACACCTACAATATCCATCACCAAGACCATCTCAGATCCCATGAGCCACCAACCTTCCCAGGTGACCTTGCTTCAAGTCTATTTCCCAAGGATGGCCTTCACCTCGTAGGAAGAACATAGAAGTTTCATCTTACTAATCCAATTGAAATGAAATATTCTCCAAAAGCAATCAATCTCAATTAAATTGATCTCTCTTTTGTCATTGGTAGGTCATTGCTTTGATAAACAATCATTCACATTTGGAAAGAGGGAGAATCAAGTAAAGCCTAATTGAATTCTGAAACCACTTGGGAAATAGAGTCATGGCTGTGAGAGGGCTGCGATGGTGCAAGGAACACTAAGAAAATCATTTGTGTAGCGAGCACACTGTATGTTTTATCTGGACAAGGTTCATGAGAGAAGCCACTGTGGGGTCAGAAATCAGGCACATTTTCCATTAAGAGTAAAACACATCCTCCATCTGCGGGTGCTTTACAGCAGCAAAGCATTGGGAAAAATAGCTGTCTCATCGCTGCCTCAATACTCAACCAGGAAGACAATAAAATTCTAATTTTAAAAAAGCTGTGTAGGGAATAATTAGAAAGATAGGGTTCTCGACTCTTGAAATAATCTGCATTGCATTGTTTCACTGAACCCCAATCCCAATTAGCCAAAGAAAGAAGAAAGTTTGGGAATATCTCATCCCACTTTCAAAAATCACCAATATAGCACAGAATACATAAAAATAATGTTTTATATTCATCTAAATATTTTTATACATTCTTAGTATTATTCTCTCCACAACCCTGGGAGGCAGTTGGATAGTACGTTATTTTTGCAAGTGAGTAAGCTGGGAGAGAAAAATCTTCTGCCAAGTTTGACATAGCTGGTTAGTGACAGCATTGGATGGAAACCTGAATTGGCCGAACATTCGTCCAGAACACCCAGATTCACACCGGCCTTTTATGCTACTTCCATACTCGTCATCATCTTCCAGGCATTCCTCAGAATCGATAAAAATTAAATTTTTAATTGAGATCTTACTGATTAATTGTGCTCTGGGTGTGAGCCAAACAAAGCAAAACTATAATTTCAATAAAACGGACGTTTAAATGTAAACAGATCCAATGTCTTGCATGAAAGGCTCCTGCCTTGCATTTCTCGTAGCACCTCTCTTTCAAAGAGCTAAGGAAGGTCCGCAGCCCCTTGCTAATCCTCCCAACATGCCTAGGAAGGGCCCCGTGGGCAGTTTTCATGACGCCTGGCACACACAGAGAAAAACCGAAACACAGATGGTGGAGAGTGACGCTGAGTAAGAGATTTCCCAGAACCACTCGACAGAGCAGACCCGGGCCACTGTTTTCCAGGCCTCTCCATTTGACCACATTTTTTAAGTTAAGATACTTCCAATGGCAGATGATCATTAAAAACTCTGTTCTAATTTGCAATGCACACATTCTTGAAGAAGTAGGAAAAGAAAGAGTTCAGAGTGTGGGAATGTTGTGAGGGGCAAACAGTATGTATGCACAGTGCTTGGCAAGAGTAGCTAGCGGGTAGCATGGACATAAGAAATGGTAACAGAAATTAGTCTCTGCCTAAAAAAAAAAAAATGAGGCTGCTGATGTAGATACTTAAATATTTACGGGAGAAATGAAGGGGGAAAAAGAAAAGTGAGAAAGAAAGAAAACTTTTTAAATGGAAAATGTGGCTCACTGTCCTTTTCCTGTGGCTTGTTAGTCTTGTAAAATGGTTTTTTTATCTTCTGTAATATGGGGATCTGGTGATCTAAATGTCATTTTAAAATGTGTATTTTGGCTGGAACATTTTTTAACGGTGCCTTTCATGGAAGTCAACTCCACCTCAACGTACAGACTTCTTTGTTTGAATTGCCAATAGTTACCTCAACCTAACCAATAAATTTTATGCGGACATAGTCTATCTATCGTGGTTGGTTTCAACTTTAGTGTAAAAGAATTACAAGCATTTTAAAAATTAACTAAATACATTTAACTAGATTGCAATAGTCCCCGAGGTACTTTTTCTATTTTTTTAATCCTTTTCTTGACTATCTCCCAAAATCAAACATCTTTTTATTTATGCCCACGACTGGCAGATTCACTCTGATGTATGGAGGGTCTATGATTAGGATGATGAAAACTCTGCTTAGCAAATTGGAGGAAAGATGTTAGAAAAATTCATGTGCTTCATCGGCCATTTGACTTTCTTTATGGCTCACGTCCATCTTTTACCCCTTTATTCTAAGGCAGAGCTCCTGACCACCGGGGAAGCCTCGAAATGGTTGTCTGTCTTCTGGTCTGTCAGACTCACTCACTCTGCTCAATATGATACTACAGCTACCCTTACATTAAAAAAGCAATGAACAAACATGCTTTATGGCTCAGAAGGATGGATTGCTAAATGAGAAAAATTGAATTGCTTTTAACCTTCCCTAGGTAGTGCAGGCAACAACGACTCTTTCCATGTTTAATCCGCCGTTCAATGTGTGAAAAGAAATAAATAAAACGCGCTAACAAAGGTGGCAATATAATATCCTTTCATCTGCAGCTCACGGTGCACTTAAAAATAATGATTTCGAAAGGAACGTTTGAAAACATTGGGTCTTAAGAACGCACATTTTGCTTATTCTTGTGTTTGTTGATTTGAGCGCTTTGCGGTCAGCCCAGTAAATATTCCGTTTGCTTGGCACAAACTGTGCAGGAATCTAATAGAAAGCAATATTGTTGAAAATGGATATCAATTGAAAACAGAGAGCAGTGTCAACTATTCCCCACTGGGAACAGACAACAATAAAACCAGTCGAGCATTACACAGCAGAGCTTGCCAAATGTCATTAGAATGGAGAAAAGAGGAAAGGAACATGGTTGGGAGAGAAGCACTTGGCTTTATTCCCCCTCCAATTTAAAGAAAAAAGGAAAGGAATATGGTGGGGGGGGGACTTGCTTTGCTTTATTATTTTTTCCTCCAATTTAAAAAGAAAAAAAAAAGAACTGGTAAGGGGTAGGAGGAGAACATCTAAAGAATAAGGACAATAAAATTATTCCAAAATTGTCCACGCCAGTTTCATCATTATCTTAGGGCTGACATATTCTCTTTTCCTTCTAAAAGCGATTATTATAAAGATTTTCAAATAAGTTTTCTTTCTCTTCCGCTTTTGCCCCCGGTGACTCTTTTAAGCAGGTGCATTTGTAGTCACAGAGTTCTTAATTTTTAAGCCAGCATCTTGATGTTCTTCATGGTAACCCTGTTTCTATCATCATTTAAGTAATTGATCTGAGTTCAGATTTGGGGGGGAGGCTTTTGCACATTTATACATTTGTATTGTTATCATCAAGCTTTAGTGGAGAGTCTTGCAGAAGGAATGGGCTACAAAGAAGCTCTATTTCTGGGTGAAAAGAAATGTTTACAGTAGCTCTGAAATCTGTTCATTGATAGCAACGTACAAGAATAATTGCTGGGCAGCGGACAGGGAGGACAAACACGTTACCCACCACCGTCCCCACCTGAAGGCAAACTGGAAGGCAGTGGCTTAGCCTCAAAGCTGCTGTCAGATCTGTGGCATTTTCATTGATGATTTGTAAATTTTCAAACAAAGAAAAATTGTCTTTTACAGACAATGGCCAAGCCTCTGAACAGCCAGCCAAGAGCTCCCCCTAGTGAGGTTACATGCATAATAGTGTGAACTCCCACCTATTCTCATACATACACACACACACACACACACACACACACACTCACACACACACTAAGACTTGACTCTTTAGTCCAAAATGATGTGCAGTCCCACATTCTTCTAAAAAGACATGGGGGGAAAAAATCCCCAGACTCCCCTGGATCTTTCCACCTATTCATTGTTAAACCCTGCACCCAGCATTAGTGAGGTCTCCCTTACAAGGCAAAACTGTCATTCTGATCATATCATTTTGGAATCATAATAATCACATATTGGCTCCAAATCTGCATCCTGAAGTAGATGCTATCAACATAGAAAGTCCTCGGGGGCAGCATATTATCATGTAATTAGCATAATAACTTGGTTGTGTAAACAAAATAAGACAGCCTTACATATGAGAAATAACATCTTCTACTGTACTGGTGTCTACAGCTTCTACAGAAAAAAAACCTATTGTCCTTGGCCAGTCTTATATTGTTGTTGAAGCCCTGCTGTGATTAAACACTTACTAATACATGCAAGCAGCCTTCTATGGAAGTGCCCTGCAGTTGTACGCATGCATACACATGCCCATATATTGTATTGAAGAACAATAAACAGAACACTCATCCTACTCATAGTTAACGGAACTAATTTGCTATAACAACAGCATTGCATCTCCCAGATCAACCTTAATTCCTTCAAATACATTTTGGCTTCCTCCAAAAAGACCGTTCATTGGTTTTATGAGTCTTGATAGGGCTCAGAAGGAAGAACAGGCATTCCTCGGGGGAAAGAAGGGAGCAAATGTAGAAATCAGATGCAGAGATGAAAGGGATTTAATGTTTTACTAAAAATTCTTTGAAAGCCATATCAAGATTTTCAGCAAAATGCAAATGATGGCCATTTTATAAGTAACTGCTGCGGGTGTTAAGCATCTAGTTCTCCCTAGCTCCTGCTAATATATTTTTTTTCTTAAACTACAGATGCACAAGACCAGGGATAATGGCTCTAAGATGACAAAGGTGACCTGATTCCCTAGGAGTTTTTAAACCTGAATGCAGTTTATGAGATGCTATATGTTTATATGCAAACCCTGAAACCCTCAGACATCAAAACAACACAGGATAGGTTATTTTTTTTATGGAGTGTCACTTTTTGTCATCAAGCTCCTCTGAGTAAAAATCATGTGCATATGGAAAACTAAATTTGAATAAATCCATTGGCTCATAAATACTATTACTTACCTCTGAGGAGGATGGCGACAGTTAACGCTAAAGCCTTTGAAAAGCTTTAGGGAGCCTTAGCTGGTTTGGTTCAGTAGATAGAGCATCGGCCGGTGGACTAAAGGGTCCTGGGTTCAATTCCAGGTCAAGGGCACATGCCTGGGTTGCATGCAGGAGGTAGCTGATGATTCTCTCTCATCACTGATGTTTCTATCTTCCTCTCCCTTCCTCTCTGAAATCAATAAAAATATATTTTTTTTAAAAAGGAAAGCTTTAGTGAGACACACACATTCATATAAATATAAATAATACTTTTTTGTTTTATTACAATATTTTCTAGTTGGTATTTTAATAAGTTCATATAATATACTCAGATCTTTGTTCTTCCCATGATTCTTACACCTCTACCAGACAAAAAGAAAATAGGTGAGGTGATTGGGGTATAGGGATGGGGAAGACAGCACTAAGCCATTCAATGGGATAAATGTAGATGTCACCAATTTTACCACCATTGGCCAAATGATGTGTCCAGAAACTTCACTTTCCTAAAACCGTCACCAAAGATGAGCTCCTCTATAATTCATTGTGAAACTGTGGGTGCATAACTCAGCCTTTGAAGACTGATTTTCTTCCCTTACAAAGGGGGAATTATAATCTTAACACCTCCCTGAATCAACAGGAAGCCGCTATATAAAGAACTGAAATTAGACCTATTAAGTTAATTAAAATTCTGCGGGCATCTCTGAGAGTGTAATTTGGCCCAATGTGTTTTAAAAAAAAAAATCATGAAAATTAGCTAATGAATATCGTGCAGTCGCTTTCCTAACATAAAATAACTCAACCATTTAAATTACACAAATTCCAAAATGGTCTAATTTATAATACATTGTAGTTTCCTTGTTGTTGTTGTTTTTTTAGAAGTGCTTAACCTAATAACGTGGTAAGATTGTACTTTTTAAAGAAAATTCCAATCTTTCATGAATTAACAAGGTATTTACAGCTGAATTTTCGTATGAATTTAGCTACAACCTTCCTAAATACTGACCTCTGACAATATTTACTCCTACTGAAATTCATTACTCAGAATTTGGTGCTGCTGTTTCCACTAGTTGGGAATTCAAAAATCTCAGGCTTTCAAGCCAGTGTTGACAACTACCCACTATTGACCTTGAGCAGCCATTGTGTCCTTGGACTCAGCTTCTTCATCTGTAAATTATGGTTAACATCTCCCTTCAGGCTCCATGGGTCACTATGGGAATCAAATGAGATAGTATGTGTCGTAAGTGCTTTACATATTAGAAAGTGCTAGAAAAAATATATGCACTGCTATTTTGAAAAGTAATATCTTAATTAATGACCTGTGTAATCATCTTTTAAGACTTTCTCCCAATGGTTTCTCTAAGGTTCTTTCTTTCTTTCTTTTTCTTTCAGAAAAACCATAAATGTTGACTTTTTTATCTACACAGATTTATTTTTGAAAAACACAACACTAAAAAACAAATGAAAAATAACAATCCCTGGTACCAGTGGGAATTTAGTTTGGAATCAGTCCCAGCCACTCTTCTCTCATCAGAATTGTCCCCCAGTGGTATAAGAACATGGTCCATATTTATAAAACATCATGCTCCTTTGGTTTCTTTGGTTTGGTAGCAAAAGATTTCATTTTCTAGCATGTCTTATCAATGAAATGACACAAGCCTTGTGAGTTTAGCTTCTTTTATTTAGTATGAATATATTTGAGATTTACCTATGTTGTGTGTATCAGTAACTTATTTCTTTTTATTGATAAACTAGAGGCCCGATGCATGAAATTCATCCAAAAGATTTCAAGCATAGTTTATAGGTTTCCTCCATCCTCACCTAGCCCCTAGAGCAGTGGTTCTCAACCTTCCTAATGACTCGACCCTTTAATACAGTTCCTCATGTTGTGGTGACCCCCAACCATAAAATTATTTTTGTTGCTACTTCATAACTGTAATTTTGCTACTGCTATGAATTGTAATGTAAATATCTGATATGCAGGATGTATTTAGGCAACCCCTGTGAAAGGGTCGTTCAACCCCCCAAAGGGGTCGCGATCCACAGGTTGAGAACCACTGCCCTAGAGAATGGTGTATAACTTTGTTTTATAGGTGTTGCCCAATAGGTATGGGAAAATGTCCCATTATATGGAGCTGTCAGTAAAAAATTTCATTTTGGCTACAAGAGGTCACTTAAATTGAATTCTGAATACAATATATACCCAGAAATATCAGATCAAGGTCCCAAAGAAGATAATATAAAATAAATGAATCAAAAATAGCCCCTAGGTTTCTGTCAAAAATTGCAACCCATATACTGTACAAGTGGCTGTAAAGTGTCTTTCCTTTTTAAAGATTGGGGTTCAGCCTCCAACTTCAATTCTTTTCTTAACAATCGAATTCTATCCCTTATAAAACAGGCAGAGGAATTAGCAGGCAACTCCTTCCTGGGACATCGCTGCCAAAGGAACTTAAGAGGGGGGTGAAATTTAGAGTGGGGGGTTGTGAAGGAAGAGTACAGTACCCCCTCTTTCTAAATCCCTGTTCCATTCCTTCTGTCGTAAATTGCCATATAAAACAATGCCTAAACACTATTGCGCTGAAAACACAATTATTTGCAGGTGTCTCAAAGCCATTTTAGGCTCATTCACTCTTCTCCTCACTGACATTGGTTTAATCTGTGAAAATCAGATCACAATCATGCCAGGCTTTTTACCTCATTAGTTTCCTATTGTCTGTTCGGAGGCATTGCATACATTTCTAGCTCCAGGCAAGACTGGCCCTTGTCTGCCCTCTGCTTCTATCCCTTCCCCATTTTCATTCTTATAAGTAAGAAACCCTTTTAACTCAATAATTTAATTACCTCTGGAGATAATTCAGAAAAATTTTACCTGCATCCTTTTTTTTTTTAACTGGCAAGCTTGGGAGATAAATATATTTGTGGTTTTAATTCAAATCCTACAGGACATATACATGAAATCCATACTCCCAGGATTTGCTCTCTAGATAAACAGTAATTCTCTGTAGATTGTATGTTATATAAAATACATAAAATACCATTCTTCTTCTGTGTGTTAAATCACAGCAACATTATTTCTTGGCAAATTCCAATCTCTTGTATGTCTTTATCAATATGAATGGTGAGAATTACCTAGTATTATTTAAACTATATTTGGATTGGGGTTAGCCAGATCCATGGCTTCGTACCAGGGACGTTAATGAGAGCATGGCAAACCCTTGATTTTAAGCATTTATTACAGCAATTTTTACTTCTCCAGATGCCACTCTGTACACATAGCAGATAAAGTGCTGAAATGTCTTGTCAACTGATTATATAATAAGAAAACGTGTCTCATATTTTGGCTTCTACGCTGTTCCTGATGATTCTGATACATAGTGGAGGCTCTGAAATCTAATTTTCTAATTTGGGGTGCAGGGTCAGTGACTCTAGGCCTCAGAAACTGGGGTCAATAAAGAAAATTGCTGAGAGTCATCTGAGTGACTGCGTTGTTCAGTGTTCGCTATGCTATTTCATTATTAAAGAGATCTGTTACATTTAGACAATGGCATGAGCGGTTACATTCATTGTTTATTTCCTTATTGAATATCAGCAGATTATCTGCCATCCCGCGAGCTTCAGACCTCCTGAATACACACGTTCAACTTCCTTACAGGGAAAAATACAGGGATAAGAACCTCTGACTGTATAAGAACATCACAATCCACATTGTCATTCCTGACTCGGCCTGTGCCAAGAACACAGGACAATTTACATATGCGCTAATCAAATATTTGCGGGCTGGGGACTCTGGCTGCATAGCTCTGGATCAGGATTAGGTGACGCGTCTTGGATTCCAGCCAGGTTGGCGGCTCTTCGTTTTTAAAACAATAACCACCTGCCTAAAGAAGCAAGCAAGCATTTCCCTCTCGCCATTCGTTAGCTTTAGGATCAGCGGAATCTCCCTGCTGCTCCGATTGAAATGCAAGAGCTGTGAGGTTGAAAACTGAAATCGTGCACTAAGCACTTCATTGCTGCTGGCTTTTAATTTTTTTTTTTTCTCTTCGAAAATTACATGCACAAAGCAGCTTTAGACTCTGTAATCAGATATTTTGCCTCGTGCTACTGTGTGGCTTGGGAGGCTTTCTTTTTCTTTTTTCTTTTAGAGAACTAGACGTGCACAACCAACACTTTCGGGGTGTATGCTTACAGATATGCTACCCAGGGCATTGGCCCCTCGTTGCTGCTGTGTGACATTTGCAGATTCTGACCAAGCCAAATGAGTAAGATAAACTCCGACTGGTTAACTTTCCTGGGGCCAAAGACCTTCCCCTCAGATTAAGTCAAAACTCATGTTCCTTTGCTTGCTGTCCAGCATTTCAACCATCAATGGACCCGTGTGTGGCAAGGAGAGGTCTTGGCAGGGGAGCAGCGAGGAGCATAGAGAGGCCAAAGCAAGCATGTCAAACTCAAAGGCTAATACGGGCCAAATAAACAAGGTTTAAGCGTATGTGGGCCGCAAAGAAAAAACAAAAGTTTCAATTTTCATAGAAACGTAGGTTTATTTCGATAGAGACACTAATACAAAGGGCTGAAATAAATGAGTCATCGTTAACATGAAATAATAGAACATTTTAATAAAAGTTAATATTTTTTTCTTGAACATTAACTTACCAGACACTGAATAACTGCACAAGTTAATAAGCGTAATGCAAATAAACCTATTTTTTCTTGTTCTCTGAAAGCAAAATATTTCCTGTTGTGCACACCCAACAAGTCAGTTCAAGATTAACGACGTGGCCATTGGCTGCTAAAATATTCGCTGCTAGTGTTAGTGGAGAGAAATGGTGCGCCTGCACGTAAGGTAAGTAAGGGAAATGAATGCAACACGATTATAGTAATCAGTCATTAGCAAATGTGTAGTTCGTTATTAATATTTATGTGTAACAGGATATTGTAAAAATTAAGTTACAAAATTTTTATTAAAACGTTTCTTACATACCGTTATACTGGCTGGGCCGAAAAAAATATTCGTTGTGGGCCACATGCGGCCCGCGGGCCGTGAGTTTGACATGCTTGGGCCAAGGGAACTAAGGACTTGATCTCAGCTTCAAAGAGTTGCTGTATAGGAAGCTCTGATTTTGCAGGGTCATGGAACGTCCCCAGGTTAGCTGAGCGATGGGGGATTTGCCCGTGTGTCCTCTATCTTTTCTCCATGCTGGGCTGACAAGGGTCCATGAACCTATAGTGAGAAAGCACTTTATAAATATCAGATATGTAAACTTCATAAACAAGCAACAAAAAACATTTTGGGAAAAAAATGACATGTTTTCATTGCAAAATGTCCAATTAAAATGGCATGGTATTTATAATGTTTTAGGCCCCACCCCTTGACACTGACACTTTCTCCTCAAAATATATATTTATAAATATGCTCAGTGGTTAATATCAGTATTTCCAAAAGGCAAATATAGTACATTACTTCAGTATACGGTGGTACTACACTTCCATGTACAGAAATTTGAATTTACAAATTTTTTGAGTTCTTCAAAATGAAACTTTTTTAAAAGTATCTACCGTGTGTGTGTGTGTGTGTGTGTGTGTGTGTATTAATCAGTTTTTTCTTAAATGCCTTCTGACCTTAGACTTCACTTGCAAAAAAAAAATATCATCCATCCTTTAGTTCTCAACTTTCCACATTGCACCTCATCTATTTGCCCAGGATTAAACCTTTGAAATCATCTCTGAATCCTCCTCTCCCTCCACTTATATAGTTATCAGAGAATGAAGGAAGTAGGCAACAGAATTGGATCAGGAGATATTTATATATGTTTCAACTATTTATCTTAGCGTGCTTATAAAGCAAGTACATAGTAAAGCAAACTGAAGCTAAGGAGCAGAGAGATAAGACATCAAAAAAAATGGGTTGGACTAATGGACGGAGGTGTGGAAGCTGCGTCACTGTGGGTGTAACACAGACCTTCCAGATGGATCGTGTGGACAGGCTGGCCAAGAGTGGTGGCTGACCTGGCATGGACAAGTGTTGGGGGTTATCAAACATCCAAAGCACAGACTTCACAGTCAAGTACTTTTGAGTCTGGACTCTGCCACTCTGAGCACGTGGCTGAGCCTTTGGGAATAATAATGGGCCCTGACAGGGCTGCTGTTAGAAGTGAACGGTGGCACAGAATGAATGCTCCAGGAAGTGGTAGCTGGCGTCATCACCACCGTCATCTTCTTTATCATCAGATACTGAGAACTTTCTTCTCCTTCTGCTAAAAGTGAAGCATCTGGTGCACTCATTTCCTCCGCTGAAAGATTTATGTCCTAAAAGACGCTATTGGCTGCCTTTGATAGAACTCCTCCGTCATAACAGGCCCTCTGCTAAAAGCATTTCTCGTGGAATTGCCACAAAAAACCCACAAGGTGGATATTGTCTGCATTTTACAAATCAGAAACATCACTGAGGCTGAGGGAGGTCACACAGCTCCTCGGAGGCAGAGCCGTGCTGTGGCCACCATCACATCCGGCCTCCCGCCGAGTGGGAGCCTCATCCTGGAGACCTTGTCCATAGTGTGGAGTGTTGAACGCGGAAAGAAAATGGCTATGTTGACAACGTGTTTGAATTATAATAAAAAGAACTAAGTAAAAAAACACACATATAATAAAACACTTATAATAAAAAAGAACATAACCATAAATGTATCCTTGACTTTAGGTGAGCAGATTTCAACATATCTTTGATTTGTTGTGAGAAAATTTCAATGTTTGGGCAGGGATTGGGAGAAGGGAAAGAGAGATCTGTTACCATGGACATTAGAGTCTATGGGTGGGAGACTATAATCAAATTTCTGACAGTAAAGTTAAATATGGTCAAAGGGGGAAACAGGAGAGGAAGGCAATAAAAAAGTAGGTGTGTTGCCGTAACCGGTTTGGCTCAGTGGATAGAGCGTTGGCCTGCGGACTGAAAGGTCCCAGGTTCGATTCCGGTCAAGGGCATGTACCTTGGTTGCGGGCATATCCCCGGTGGGAGGTGTGCAGGAGGCAGCTGATCGATGTTTCTAGCTCTCTATCTTTCTCCCTTCCTCTCTGTTAAAAATCAATAAAAAAAATATATATATATGAAGTAGGTGTGGCTACAGAGGGATTTCTCTGATGAAGTTGGAAATATCCTCAGGTATGTATCAAAGTGCCCAGTGTGTTCCAGAAAGGTGAGAAGTTCATTTTGCCTTGACTTTAGATTCATAGGGGTCAAGTGCTAGGAGATTGCCAGAAGCCAATTTCAGCATGTCAGCAGGGCTGAATCTGGGAATGGCTGAGGGCATTTCCCCAAACCTGAAAAGGATGCATAAAATGATTGCTTGCTGCCAGACAGCTAAGGGCATTTCAATCTACATATTATTGCCTCCTGCTGGCCAAACACCTGAACAGCCAAAGGCAATTCCTCCAATCTAACAATGGATTCTGTATACTAAACCCTGGCCTTTGATGTATATCTACCTTGCCTTAGGACAATTTGTGTTAATAAAAAGCAAGGGGTCCTGAGATAAGGGAGGACTTAGTTCCTTTAGCTAAGGCTTCTATGACTCCGCAAAATGCCTTTCAAAATTATGTTTCATTTCTGGACTCTTGATTAATTTACAGATATGCTACCCAGGGAATTGGCCCCTTCTCCAGATTCCTGAACTCTTCTAGATGCCGAGAAACACACCAGCAGGAGATGAGATGGAGGGCCAAGGCAGGAGCAGCATTTAAAGGGTCCTCAAGCCTTGGCTGGTTTGGCTCAGATAGAGTGTTGGCTCACGGACTGAAGGGTCCCAGGTTTGATTCTGATCAAGGGCAGGTTCGATCTCTGGCCCATGTCGGGGCACGTGTAGGAGAATCAGTCGATGTGTCTCACTCACATTAATGTTTCTCTCTCTGTGTGTCTCCCCCTCCCTTCCACTCTGTCTAAAAATCAACGGAGAAATATCCTCGGGTGAGGATTCACAAAAAATAAATGAAATAAAATGCTGAACATTTCAACAAATTCTATGAAAATTGTTAGGTCAAACATGGATATTTTATGAGGAAGGAAGGAAGGAAGGAAGGAAGGAAGGAAGGAAGGAAGGAAGGAAGAAAGGAAGAAAGGAAGAAAGGAAGAAAGGAAGAAAGGAAGAAAGGAAGAAAGGAAGAAAGGAAGAAAGGAAGAAAGGAAGAAAGGAAGAAAGGAAGAAAGGAAGAAAGGAAGAAAGGAAGAAAGGAAGAAAGGAAGAAAGGAAGAAAGGAAGAAAGGAAGAAAGGAAGAAAGGAAGAAAGGAAGAAAGGAAGAAAGGAAGAAAGGAAGAAAGGAAGAAAGGAAGAAAGGAAGAAAGGAAGAAAGGAAGAAAGGAAGAAAGGAAGAAAGGAAGAAAGGAAGAAAGGAAGAAAGGAAGAAAGGAAGAAAGGAAGAAAGGAAGAAAGGAAGAAAGGAAGAAAGGAAGAAAGGAAGAAAGGAAGAAAGGAAGAAAGAAAGAAATGGTGCTCTATGCGACACGCAGTCTATCAGGGAACAGCGGAGTCTTGTGATTGGCGAGATGTGTGCTGTCTTGTTTTCAGATGGTTCCCTCCAGCCACAGTAAAGAAGATAAACCAGAATGGAGACTGATGAGAAGTGATGTGGGTGATGTGGGCCAGGGCAGCAGGAAAAGACATCGCCAACGAAACAGGCGAGGCTTCCATGTGCAAACATTCCTGCCTTGAACACATTCCCTTTCATCTTGGCATCTCAAATTCAGTCTAGAAAGTACCCCTGGCGAATGGCTTTCCTGCAGGTGACAATTGAAGACCCACTGGTTCCCGTGACCCAGATTCTACCCTCCTCCTGAGCACCTCTGTCGTCCTCCGCAAAACCTTTCCCACAGCTCCAGTCGCCGCCGACCACAGTCAGAGCCAGTCTCCCCTGGTGCTCACTGTTTATATGTGAATTTCTTAAACCTCAATGCGCAGCTCTTATTAAAATGCAGATTACATTTCTAGCAAATTCCCAGGGGATGCGGATACTGCTGGTACACGATTCTCGCTTGGAGGACTAAAGTCACTGTATTATGTGTTGGTATCACATTACAGTGACGATCTCGTGGTTCTTTAATGTAAGTGTCTTGCCTCCCAACTTGACTGTAAATTCCCAGAGACCTCGCTGGGATGCCTTTGGGGACTCACATCACTAAGGGCTGGATATACAGCTGCTGCTTTACAAACACAAATGGAATTGAATAATTCAAAGTAAAACAGCAATGACTTCTAGATTTCAGGTTGGAAATAAAGAATAAGTAGAGAACCCCAGCATTAATTCTTTATTATTGTTCCCGTCGGGCACTTTTATAAAGCCACTCCCCAGAAACATAGAATAGCCAGAAAGAAAAAAAGAAAGAAAGCGTGCTCAATGGGGAATTCAAGACCAAAAATCTTAGATGCCTACATTGGAAATGCAAAATGGAGAACATATAGCTTTCATAACTTAGAAGGGAGCTGTACTTTTCTCAAAATTTCTGGAGTGTCATCTCAAAAGTTTTATCAATTCTGTAACTGGAGTCCACAATTTTGGGGCCCTCCACAATGTAGACAAATTACTGGTTCTGTGACATACAAACCAGGTCCCAGTCTCAGAACGTTGTGGGGGTTTTTTGTTTTGTTTTGTTCTGTTTTTACCTTTTAGAGTCAGGGAATTATCTAGACTCAAATAGGAATCCCATACTCCCATGTGTGGCTATGTGCTGCTTAAGTGAATTTTTAAGATTTCTATTCAGACACAAGTATCGATTTTACCTAACACTGAAGGAGCATCATGAAAGGGCGAGGGCTATGTCCTCCATCTTGTCCGTATCCTCCATGTTGGGGTAGGAGCCATGTGCTCAGACCTCCCCCCCCTTCTTCCCGGAAGCCCAGGCCTCTGCTGACCACGCCCGGGATTTTAAACTGGCCAATGACAGTCAAGGGATGTGCACGCCATAGAGATGACCCGGCTTGCGCCTGGCCAATCGGCAAAGCACAGTCCTTTCTCCTCCCCTTACTCCAACCCCCCCTATATAACCGGTCTCTACGCGGGGGTTCGCTCTCTCAGCCACTCGGTTTGCCGTGGTGTCGGTGAGTCTGGTGGATGGGGAGCTCAAGCTAGCTTGAAATACAGATTCTTATGCTTTTGCATCGGATTGGCTGGCTCCCTGATGTGGTTTCTTGGGAATCTTGAAATCTGGGCATAACACATCAGTGTTAGGTAAATTGGGTAAAGCCTGCTAAAACCATGTGCCGCTGACAACCAGAAGGATTTATAAGCAAGGAAGTATGGGAGACGGTTTCCTGAACAGAAGGAAAAGGGATAGACAAGGAAGACAGAAGAGACACATTTTCACCACCCAGGACTGCTCTGCCATCCTGTCCGAACTCCACGACACAACTTATTATCTTTTTTAAAATATATTTTATTAATCCTTTACAGAGAGGAAGGGAAAGGGATAGAGAGTCAGAAACATCTATGAGAGAGAAACATCGATCAGCTGCCTCCTGCACACTCCCCACTGGGCATGTGCCCACAACCAAGGTACATGCCCTTGACCAGAATCGAACCTGGAACCCTTCAGTCCACAGGCCGACGCTCCATCCACTGAGCCAAACTGGTTAGGGCACAACTTATTATCTTAAAGTATATGAGCACAGAGCATTACCTAAGGCCACTCTGAGTACTTTACATCATACTAAACCAATGATGGCGAAGCTTTTTAGCCTCGGCGTGTCAGCATTTTGAAAAACCCTAACTTAACTCTGGTGCCGTGTCACATATAGAAATTTTTTGATCTTTGCAACCATAGTAAAACAAAGATGTATATTTTTGATATTTATTTTATATATTTAAATGCCATTTAACAAAAATCAACCAAAAAAAATGAGTTCGCGTGTCACCTCTGACCGCGTGTCATAGGTTCGCCATCACTGTACTAAACTATGCCCTTCCTTGGGTCTTCGTTTAAGAAGACATGTTAGACATCAGAGCGGGGGAAATGGACTATACGAACATGATCCACCTCTGAGCACCACATGTGTCAAAATTCTAAATCCAAGGAGAAGAGCTATACTTTGCTGCTAAAAAAAAAAAAAAATGTATTGCTACCTGTATATAAAAGAAAATTACTCAAGCTCCTAGGAAAATATGCCAGACATTACATACTCTTAATATAACAAAATATTTTAGGCACGATATTTTAAACCACTGTTACTAGTGAAAGGATGATTTAATTTTAGCAACTGTTTATAGGATGTTGTAAGGAAATTAATCTATTATTATGTTATAAAATGCCTTGTTTCACAATATCAATTTTGCTATTAGGATTTGAAACAAGATTTTTTTCCCTAGGCATATACATTTTTACACGACATTAAGGTCATTTGTATTATAATACACCCATCACTGTGATAATTATTCTTTTGTGCAAAAAACTTTAAGTAATGCTTCCAGCAGAACATTAAAAGATTGTAATGTGTGAGCGAGAGAGGCTAATTCACCCACGATGCCAAGCCCATTAGGTTTCCTCAAGAATCTCGGAGGGTAGGTGACTGGACACGGACGGGCCACATCTAGCACAGTGAGTGGAGGTGGGAATATAGGGAGCAAAGCAAAGCTTGAAGGACATAGAAACTTTTTTCTGCTTTTCACGACAGACGCTTGAATGGATGGCATCAAATCAATATGCCTCCGACCAAGCGCCTTAGTTCGGAAAACCCAATTATGCCATTTGTTTGTAGTTTTCTAAAGACATCTCGCTGCATTTCCATCAGCATTGCGTGCAGCAAGCGTGATAGAGATGGAAGGGATGGTCAACTTCCAAGTCTATCGTAACACCATGCTTATGTCCTGCTGATGGGATGGGAAGCTAAGGGCAAACAATGTCTTTTCACCAATATCGATACCAAATGCTAACCTAGTCATAGCAACAAGATTCAGATCCTGCCTAGACAAAAAAAAGATATCTAAATTTAACATTGTGTTCCCTCTGATCCAGAAAGCTTGCCATTTTAATATAACCAGCATTATTTTTTAATGGTAGCTCTCGGGAGACTTCTGAGAGGAATCTCTTAGAAGTTCTATTTAGCTGCCTCTAAGCAGTCGGGTAAATGTAGTCATGTGCATTGCAAAACAGAAGCCACTCCTGTGGATGGCACTTTGGCCCTGGGTTGAATGTTTTCAGGGCATGAGAAGGCTCCCGTCCATCCTAATCAGCTTTGTGTGGACACGATGCAACATCCAGTGTTGCCTCCGATCAGCACAAGCGTCAGTCACTGAGCAGATTCTTGCCCACGGCCCTGGGGGCAGAACGTACGTGGTTTCCTCGGGACAGTCCCCTTTTGCCTGCATTCCGGATGTGCCCACCCCTGACAGGCTCACCCCGCTGTGGCACTAACCATATGGCTCAACTCCACCCTCTCTCTTGATAATTCCATCTCCCTTGCTGTCCAATTCATCCTGTTTTCCTGGAGGGCGTTTATTTATAGGGTCTCCCTCAAAATACCCATCCTTACAGAGGTATCCGGGGTTCCGGTTACAGGAGCGATCTCTTTGCATTCACACACTCACTGAGATGTATCTTGCTGACCAGGACTTGTGTAGTTTATTTCTGAAGGGAATTAATTTAAAACTGCAGTTTCCTTTCATGTCCCAGCTTCAATTTCATACCATTTAATTTCTTATATTGTGAAATATAATTGCTTTGCACTCCAAATTGTCTAAGGCTGTTGATTTTGACTCTGGCATGTGTTAAATAAATTGGCTCTTTTCTCGATATCTTATTTTTTTTTAATTTAAATATCATTCTGAAACACTTTCTTTTACTTGCTATCTGCCCTAACAGATATATAAACATACATTAGAATATTTGAGGAAATTCAAGTCTATGAAAGGCTCCAGGAAGCCCTGAAATAAAGTAATTGTTAACATTATTTACCTCCCCCATCCCCCAAGATTTCCCAAACTTATTTTTTAATAGACCTTTTTATCTAATACCTATTGTCTTCATCTATTTGGATTGCTATAACAAAATGCCACCAACTGGGTAGCTTATAAACAACATAAATTTATTTCTCAGCATTTTAGAGGCCAAGAAATCCAAGCTCAATGCACCAGCATGGTCAAGTTTCAGTGAGCACCCTCTTCCCGATTCCTACCTGGTGCCTTCTGCCTATGTCCTCACCTGGTGGGAGTGGCTAACCAGTTCTCTGGGACACTTTTATAAGGGCACTAATCCCATTTATGAGGACCCCACCCTTATTATCCAAGTACCTCCCAAAGCCCCCACCTCCAATACCATCACATTATGCATTATGATTTCATATATGAATTTAGGGGGACAGGACACAAACATTCAAACCTATTAAGAAATGCACCTATTCCTCAATGAAAATCTAAAGAAACTATTTTTAAACACCCTGCTAGTGGGGGGGGGGGGAATTCTCAAACTCTGCTGGGCTCTTTTTTATTTTATTTTATTTTATTTTATTTTTACTGATTTCAGAGAAAAAGGGAGAGGGAGAGAGAGAGAGAGAGAAACATCAATGATGAGAGAGAATCATCAATTGGCTCCTCCTGCACGACCCCTAGTGGGGATCTCGAGCCTGCAACCCAGTCATGTGCCCTTGACAGGAATCGAACCTGGGACCCTTCGGTCCACAGGCTGAGGCTCTATCCACTGAGCCAAACCAGCTAGGGCTCTGCTGGGCTCTTAGCTCACTGCTTCCAGGATGATCTGGTACACCATGAGCAGCTGGGAGAGACCAAACCCCACCAGCCTTTGCATCACGCTCTGAACCCCCACTTCTGGAGAGGCAACGTTTGCTTGAGTTGCAGCCTAGCTGACACACGTAGGACATGTTAACATGCAGTGCCATGAGAGAAAGGGGGGGGAAGGATGACCCATCGCCCTGTGTGTTCCTTACATATCTCACTCCTGCGTGTTCTCCCTGGAAGTTCAAGTATTTGGGCCAGATGATAATTATTCTTTTAGATTCACCTCAACATATTACTGCAGCAATAAGCAAATCAATTGTTTGAGGGCAGACTATCCCTTTGGCCACCGCACTCTTTCCCAATGGCCTTCTTCCAGATCTAAAGCATATCAAGCTCTTTCCTGCCTCTGAGACTTCACATACGTTGTTCCCTCAGCCTAGAACCTATGGGGTTTGTTGCTGGTTTCTTCCAGTTTCGATATCAGCCTCATTGAGAGGCTTTCCTTAATCATCTCACTCTTTTCTTTCATGGCTCTTTCCCCAATTTACAATTCCACGTTGATTTGTCTCTTGCTCTGTGCCTGTATCCCCTTTTAGGCTCAAGCTCCATAGGACAAGGGCCCCATGTCTCAGTTATCACTCGTGTATACCAAACCTAGCAGAATACCTTGCCCAAAAGAAGCACTTGATAAAATAACTAGAGGCCTGGTGCACGAAATTCGTGCACGGGTAGGGTCCCTAGGCCTGACCGGCAATCAGAGCCGATCTGTGGGGTGACCGGCGGGGTGATCAGGGGCCCCCAGTGGCACCCGCCTTGGCCAGCCTGGGGCCTGTGGGCTGGGGACAGCTCCTACATTGAGTGTCTGCCCCCTGGTGGTCAGTGTGCATCATAGCGACCGGTCGTTCCACCGTTTGGTTGATTTGCACATTAGGCTTTTATTATATAGGACAGTTGGACACATGAATAAAAAGTCTGACTCGCTGGGAAGAGCAAGAGTGCCATTTCTCATGCTTCCGTTGGCCTCTCAGAGCCTTTATAAAATCATCACTTCATCAGAGGGACCTCTTTCTGCTGATCCCAGGTAGATCCTTCCAGAAACACATTCTCTAGGCTATCTCCCATCAGCTAGCATCATTAATTTGGGGGCTTTGCAGCCAGCTTATCCCATCGGTGTTCGTGACACAGTGAATTCTGGCCAAACGCATGCTAAGAATTCTCAACATTGTAAATTTTTAAAAATTCAATTATGCTCCATGTCATCCCATGCCTTTCCCTCGGGTGCAAGTCATTTGCCTCTAATCGGTGTAGCACACAGTCTGTTGTGTGAAAGCAACAAGAACCAGACAAGATTATATGGAGTTCTTTTCCTGTATAAGGAATTAGGCTGTGAGACCTGTCTATCTCGTCTCATTTAATTAATTCTCACAACAACCCTATGAAATGGGCAGTATCCCATTTAGTGGACGGGAAAAGTGAGGCTCGTCAAGAGAAAGAATCCATAAACAGGACGGGCTCGTGTTCTTTCTGCTACACCACAGTGTGTGAAACAGAATGAGCGAGGGCACACACACACGGACAAGGTCTTCCGTTAGGCTCCGTTCCCTTGGGTATGATCCTGGATGTATCTGAGCAAAGTCTTTTTGGTCAGGTACCTCTCAGACTTGATACGTCACATTTACGTGATTCTAAGACTTTTTTTTATACTTTTATACCTGCAATCAAGATGTGCTTTATGACTGGTACGATGTGTTTGTGTGTTTTTGGCCCCCCAAGAGTTATGAATTTGAGGATATTACAATCAAAGGTTACTTGGAATCAAAGAATTATTGACAGTTCCACGGTAAAAGAAACCCACACGTTTTCTCCATCTGCTCCTAGTCATATTTAAAATAAGATTATTGCCCTAACTGGTTTGGCTCAGTGGATAGAGCGTCAGCCTGCGGACTGAAAGGTCCCAGGTTTGAGTCTGGTCAAGGGTATGTATCTTGGTTGTGGGCACATCCCCAGTAGGGAGTGTGCAGAAGGCAGGTGATCGATGTGTCTCTCTCATCGATGTTTCTAACTCTCTATCCCTCTCCCTTCCTCTCTGTAAAAAATCAATAAAATATAAATAAATAAATAGATAGATAAATAAATAAATAAGATTATTACTAATAGAGTATTTACTACCTACCCAAATATTATACTAAGTTTTTTAAGCATCTTATTTCATCATCATCATCATGCTAATACTACAGAGTGGGTTACTACATTAGTCCTTGTTTTATAAGTGATGAAAGTGACCCTCAGAAAGGTTAATTAACAAGCCCAAAGTCACACAGCCATTCACTGTCAAAGATGGAATTCAAACACAGGTCCACCTAACACTGAGGTCATGTTCTTAACCACAATGATGCACTGGTTCCTAGTCTAGCAGCAAAGTGTTCAAGGCCTTCCACATTCACAGCAGGACACTGGGCAATAGTGGTTAAATTTCTGTCTAACAAGACACCCATTAGCATGTCCAACATGATGGCCCAAAGCAAAGAAGAAAAAAAAAACAAGAAAGAAAAGCATGGAGAGATAGCACACCCTCCACTGAAGCATAATTGCTCTCTACTCAGCAATGCCAGGGCTGCTGCAAGCACCAGGGTTACTGAAAACTTCATGGTGGACAAACCGTTACTCCACCCAACACAACCGGACACCAGTTAACCGAGGACAAGAGTCCCACAAGGACTCAGGCATCTACCGCTTCAACCTTTTCCGGAGTCTAACTATAGGTGTTTATGTAGAAAGCAGCTAAAAACTCAGCGGATGTCCCTACCTATAACTGCCAGAGTCCGCGGGGCTTATGTGCCAGAGGAGGTATATGTACTGATGTTTTTCACCTTGAACATGGCATCCTTTCACCATGATTACACTTGATACGAATTTCGCTCTTCACAAATCCCTCTCCTGAAGAGATTGCCTGAAGCACCATGAAGCTGCCACTGATTCCTCTCCCTGGCCAACAGCAGGGCCGGGTAGGTGGTGATCAGGTCTGAATCCAGAACCTGCCTCCAGGTTCTCTTAAAATGATGAATAAGATTTTCTCTCCCTCTTGATGATCATTTTGGCCAAGAGCTGATGAGGTGTTTGAGTTTCCAAAGGTTTACCCAAGCAAAGGAATAGAGAGAGTTGAGAAGTCAACACAGGTATTATTAGGTACATCCCTGTTGATAGTGATTCTGCCAGATGCCAACAAAATAGGTCCTTAAAGAGAGTGAATGCTGGGGGCAGCTCCTGTATTAAGCATCTGCCCCCTGGTGGTCAGTGTGCATCATAGCGACTGGTTGTTCGGTCGATTTGCATATTAGGCTTTTATTATATAGGATTCTACTCTATGGTTCTTTCTCAAGACTGCTAAGGCTGTTCAAGGCCGCCTGTGGTACCATATAAATGTTTGGAATATTTGTACTAGTCCTGTGAAATATGCCATTGGTATATTGATAGAAATCGCATTCAATCTTTAGACTGCTGTGGGTAGTATGGACAATACATTATCTTAATTTTTTCTCATCTATCAGCACAGTATATGCTTCCAAATATATGAATCTGCCTTAATTTATTACTGCACTATCCTATAATGTTCCAAGTGCAGACTTTTACCTACTTGCATAAATTCCGAGAACCTTATTTTTTGATGCAATTATAAATGAGTCTGCCTCAATTTCTCTGTCTGATAATCCTTATTGATTTATATTAATGGCACTAATTTCTGGGATATTAATTTGTATCCTGGCACATTACTGAAATAATTTGTCAATTCCCGTAATCTTGCGGAGAACCTTATGGGTATTGATACCAGCATCCCAATCCCCTACCACTAAAGACCATTTACTTTCTTTCTTTCCACATCTGGATGCTTTTATTTACCTTTTGATTGTGATTGCCGGGGACTTAAACCTCCACGCCTTAAATTAAAT
>NW_005871577.1:19806-47954 GCF_000147115.1 Myotis lucifugus | reverse complement strand
GGAATATCTGTGGCTGAGATGAGAAGCCTGAGGACAGTGAACTGTCCAACATGATGGAAGGGACAGTGCACCAACCATGGCTGATTATCCTATATAATAAAAGCCTAATATGCAAATCGACCGAACGGCAGAACAACTGGTCGCTATGACGTGCACTAACTACCAGGGGCAGATGCTCAATGCAGGAGCTGCCCCCAGCCTGCAGGCCCCGACCAGCAGTGGCGGTGGGGGATGAGGCCGGTGAGCACGCAGTGCCAGGCCAGCCAAGGAGGGTGCCAGCGGCCCCCCCCCACCCCTGATCACCCCCTGCTGGTTGCCCCACAGATCAGCCCTGATCGCTGGCCAGGCCTAGGGACCCTACCCGTGCACAAATTTCGTGTACCGGGCCTCTAGTGAGGAAATAAAGGCTGACCATGGGCATGCCCACTGCCATCTCTATGATGTCTGTTTCCTGATATCAGGTGGTCAAAGACCGAGACGTCCCTGGGAATACTCAGACAATTGGGAGGGAGTCCCTGGGGACACTGCATCTCTCTTGCTTCCCCAGCACATGTCTCAGGTTAGCTTCCCTGGTCAGGGCAGGAGCTCGGCACTGTCTTCCACACCCAAACTGAAAACCCAGGCCTACCATGGGGAATGCGAAGTCCCTCAAATACTTGCAAACACTCTAAACATAGGCATGCTTCTTCCATGAAAAGAGATTCTCTAATTGAAGGATAAATAAAAGATAATTATTAATAGAGCATCGGCCTGAGGACCAAAGCGTCCCCAGTTCGATTCCAACCAAGGGCACATACCTTGGTTGCAGGCTTCTCCCCGACCCAGTCCTGGTCAGGGCAGGGCGTGTGCAGGAGGCAACCAATCGATGTGTTTCTCTCACGTCGATGTTTCTCTCTATCTTTCCCTCTCTCTTCCACTCTCCCTAAAAATCAATGGAAAAAATATCCTCGAGTGAGGATTAAAAAGAATAATAATAATAATTGTTAATGTCATCCCTTTCACAGGAAGGAAAATCTGCCAGATCCTGCTGACATAGAAATGGTCCCAGATCCCGTTCTTTTAAGAGGAAAAAGAAGACTAAGTCTAAAATTGTGCTTCAAAATCCCTGATTTACCTCTTTTAACTTAACACTTGAGTTAAGCAGGAGGCTGCAGGAGACCACGTTGTTACTAAATTATGCTTTTATTTTCCTTTGATATGCCTGATGTGGCTTGCTTGCACCTATCGGGGTAGTTAGTAAATGAACGCTGGGCCCCGGTTATTTATTTATTTGCCAATTTCCCTGGCATTATCAAAAGCGAGGAGCAGCTGTGATCTCCCTGGTTCAGACACACAGCTGAATGTTTAAAAGGCCTGCCTTTGCCCGGGCCCCTGCGTAGTGTAGAAATGTATTCACGAACGCATGAACACTGAAGAACGGACGTCAAAGCAAACCTGGGCTTTTGGCTTCAAGAGGGTACAGTGACTAAAACCTTAGGGCTTGTAATGGACTGCGATCAGTAAATGGAAAAGGCAGCTGACGGTGGGCTTTGGGAGCCTTAGACTCCTGGCTAGCTCTTCCGGAAGTCAAAGGGGAGAACAATGAGGGATTTCTACCTCCCTACTCCCACACCAGGGTCCGTGCCTTGTCATTCAGCTGCTACGTCCCGAGAACAGCTCCTCTGAACTGGCCTAGGGCTGACATTCAGGTGGGAGGCACGAATGGGCCTGCTGACTGTGAAAAGATGGACGGACACAGCCGATGATTCGCCTCTTCCCTGAGCTCCACTCGCATCCGTAGGCTGCCCCACCTTTTCTCCCAGAACCACCTGAGCCCTCCGCAATCCAGCAGCTCGGGCCTCCGCGGCCCTGGCACCGCTGCACGCCTCTAGCGCCTGCTCAGTGACGAGGCTACTTTCTGGGTGGTCGATGTCGGTGCCATCCAGACTCATTAGGTATGTTTTATCATTCCCTCTTCATCGGCCACACTTAGTACTCCTTACAGCGTCCCAACACAAATGGACCGTTTCCCCCAAGTCCTCTCTATAGCAAGCAGAATTCTAGAAAGATTCCTGTGTGTTCAAGTTTTCCAGGTTATATTCATAGTCTCTGCCCTCAAAAATAGTGGGTTAGCGGTTCCCAACCTGTGGGTCTCGACTCCTTTGGCGGTCGAATGACCCTTTCACAGGGGTCACCTAAGACCATCCTGCATATCAGATATTTACATTACGATTCATAACAGTAGCAACATTACAGTTATGAAGTAGCAACGAAAATTATTTTATGGTTGGGGCACAACAGGAGGAACTGTATTTAAAGGGCCAGAAGGTTGAGAACCACTGGGTTAGATCAACACTTCTATCACCGTCTCTGGGCATTGGGCCTCTGGGTGTGGTTCAGCTGGATGCTCTGGCTGAGGGTCTCTCACAGCACGGCACCAGCCGGGGCTGCAGGCATCGCAAAACTCAGCTGCAGGAGAATCTGTTCCCACGCTCACACTGTTGGCAGGATTCGGCTCCTCGCAGGTTTTTGGTAAAAGAGCCTCAGCTCCTCCCTGGCTACTGGCCAGAGGACACCCTCAGTTCCTCGCCACAGGGTGGCTCACAGGGTGGCTCACAGCGTGGCAGCTGGCTTCATCAGAGAGTGAGTGGGGGTTGGGGGTGGAGGAAAAGGGTAAGAGGGTGGAGAAAGGGGGGAGAGGAAGAGGGAAAGGAAGAGGGAGAGATGGAGAGGAGTCATTTAGATCAAACCTACTCCCCCACCCACTCCACCATGAAACACCCAACTTACTGTTCATAACAGAGACATCACATGATCTCTCCTACGGATGACATCCAACTTGTGAATGAATCAGATCCCAGGTACAAAAGCAAAAAAAAAAAAAAAGAAGCTTTTTCATTCCATTCATCTAGCCTGAAAATTGTCACTTTCCCACCAGGCCAGGGACATAAACGTACTGGGCCTTTTTAGTTTAGAGCAGACAAGAAGCTGCCATCACAGCTGGTCGTGGAAAAGCAAACGGCTAGTTTTAGGAACACGTTTGTTTCTGCTGAAAAAAAAAAAAGCTTATCATGGAACTTGCTTTTCCCTTTTTCTTCCACCCCACCCCTTCTTTCTCCATCACTGGTAGAACCCCGCTCCCATTCTCGCCACATCATGCGCTCGCCCCTGCCATCCCAGGGAGCCAGACACTGGAAATGAAACAGGCTACATGCAGATTGGGTTGCAGCACCTGGAACACACGATGCAGCAAGCGGCAGGTGCGCGCAATTTGGAACTTCCTTCGGATGTTTCTGAAAACGCAGAGACAGTAAGGAAACCCAATGGACTGTCACATATCAGTGTCCGTCCCGGCTTGGAACAGCCAGCTGGGCTTCCCCCGTCTGTACAAAACCCAAAGATGATCAAATCTATTTTTCGACTTCTTTATTAATCAAGGCACATCTGCTGGGCTAAACGCAAGAAGACATATACAAAGAAACAAAGCAGGCGCGTTGAACTCCTTGGCTGTGGGCGAACGGGAGGGAGCCCGGTAAATGCACGTAAGCCCAGCTCACCTGCGCTCTGCTCTCCAGCAGGTAATTGCCATAAATCATCCCTTGCCCCGCGATGCCAGCCTAGTGAAGATTAATGGCAGGAGACACTAAAGCTGCCAACTTGGAAGATTTTGGTGCTGGTGGAGAGGAGGCTGCGCGTAAGGCACGTGTGATAAAATGCTTCGCTGGGACCATAATAAATGGCTGGAAGGGAGCCGAGGTCCTCTTCTGTAATGCAGAGGCATTAAGGCCTGTCTGGTTGTGATGACAGACAGGTATTTGACTGAGCACACGGGCAGCTATAAAAAAAAAATAGCTGAAAGCTAATGTCAAGATGTAATGTGGACCTGCCACCTGCCATCAGGAGTAATTATGGCTCCGACCACTGGCTCCCAGGGAGGGCAGAGGAAACAATATTGTATCTGACTGCAAGGAATCGGCGACATTTGATGTGTGGCCCTGATGACATGACTGGTCCAACTGTCGCCCTTCGTGATAAAGCAGCAGAGCCAGACGCTGGCAACTGTCCTCGCTGGAGGGCATTATGGCTGACGGGCTTTCACTCACTCCCGTTAGGAGGAAGCGGGTGAGGAGAGGGAAAGATAGCCTGGAGACATTAACTGACTACTCTGTACTCAGTGAAAGGCCAGGTCGGACGAGTCACTAGAGATGTGGACATCAGTCCCAGAGCCCCTTTCCGGAATGTGGGTTTCAGGAAAGCAAAGACGTGTGCAAGGCACAGGCCAAACATCTCAGAAGGCTGTTCGCTGTGGACGTGGAAGTCAACCTGCCCACGTGGAAGGCAACGTGCTCTCGGGCACAGAAAGGGTGATCGTCACCCCACAGGCTTGAAGCTTTGAGTCCTGATGAAGAACCAGGGAAAGGAGTGGAGAGTGGTCTTGGAAGGGGTTCCTGTTTCATTTGCTCGGGCCGCCCTAACCAAGTACCAGAAATGTATTGTCTCATAGCCTGGAGGCTAGAGGTCGGAAATCAAGGAGTTCACAGGTTTGGTCCTTCTAAAAGCTCTCTCCTCAGCTTGCAGATGGCCATCTTCATGGACACCTGGCGTTCTCCTTGCATATGAGCCTATCTCCAAATGTCCCCCTCTTTTAAGGACATTGGTCACATTGGCTAAGAGTCCACCCTGATGAACTCATTATAACTTGATGATCCCTACAATGACCCTATCTCCAGATAAGGTCACCTTCTAAGGCACCAGGGATGAGGACTCGGGCATATGAATTTGGGGTGGGACACGATGCCACTCATAACGGGCCCTTTGAGGAACCCGCCTGGCCAGTGCATTGGGAATAAAAAGTTCTCACTAGTCTGAGGGGAAATGGCCAGGTGTTGTTCCAGTGAAGGGAGCTCAGGTCAGCAGGATCTGGGGTGAAGGCGAAGATGGCCAGGTATGTGGCACAGGTGTGGGTATCATGTCCACAGGCGAGGCCAGGCACAGGAGGGCAAGAACCACTGGCAGAGCTCAAGTGGAAGCAGGCAACGGAATGAGCCGTTACCAACTGGAAAGACAGACTTGGGGTCCCAGACAGTATCAGTGGACAACCTAGAGCTAAACTCTGCTGCGATACAGAAAGACTCAGGAGTCTTTTTATAAAGATCAGGAATTTTAATAGACTCCCGTTTTCCCTGGCTTAGATATTTTTTAGTCAATCCCTTATAGGGTAGGGTCGGTTACACAGGCCGGATAGGCTCATGCTTATCTACCCAGAGTCAATAGGTTTGTGTCTCTGGGGGTTGGGCATTTTCACGAGGAGGATTTGATCCTCCATGAACGACGTAGGAGGTGCCTTTAAAACCCTCACAATTCATTTCATGGAGGTATTTGTCTTCTGGGCCTTCCTGGGCAGAGAGCAGAAAACTGATATGTGGATTCTTGACCAGTTTTTGAAAGCCCCATTATGATTCAGAGGTGACATTACCATAGAAACATTTGACACTCTCACTGGAGATCATTAGAAACCCCAAATTATGAGGGCGGAGGAGGGAAGGAGAGGGGGACAGAGAGAACAGCTTTGCCATGAAAGGGAAGAAAATACAATCACTTCATAGGATTTATCCCCTTTCCATCCCTAATAACGAAATTTGAATAATGTAGTAAATTTTCAGATATTTGGTCTGAAACATTGTCTTGATAGCTCACTAGGAAAATGGAAATATAACAGATATTTCACCTTCAAACTATGACTTCTCAACAACTGTTTTTCAGAGAAGAAAAACATGTCAAAGGAATTGTCTTCAGAATATAACTGGTACCTTTTTAATTAAATCATAAGTTTTTTAAATGTTCTTTAGAATGAAAAGTTTTTATTTCTTGCCAAGGTGTTTTGGGAGTTTGAAGATGAGATTTGAGCTTAAATCATTTCAGCTATTAAATATTAAAGAGAAATATTCAATTTCTGCTTTTGGTATAAAATATTCTTTTTAATAATGCAAGTAACTAAAGTATCTAATTTTGAAACGTGGAACCTTGCTTGTCCATAGTACTCAGTGAACTCAGTGTAAAAGAAATTCTACTCAAGTTTGAAAGTATCAGAGTGAACATTTTTATCATTACAACTATTATACAATCAATGACTGAGTATGTAAGTGAAGCATTTCTCTGAATTTCGTATCTTTTTATCCAGACAGATATTTATGGCACACACTGACCTTCAACCAAGCTCTTATTTCTTTGAACAAGAGACTATTATCAATTTTTTAAAAATCAAGAGCAAAAGTAAGATTACTTAGCAAAATAATTCCCCTAACAACAAAAAAATCTTGATGTAAGCCCCCTAAATAAATTCACATTTATGTATTAATTCAACTTACTGCTACTACCTTTTAATACTGTTATTTATTAAGTACCTAATGTGAAGTTAATAAGCTTGGTAAGCATATTGATGAGTTTAATAAGCACTGTCACATAACAGTTTCTCATTGTTTTTTAATAAACATACTATATGGCAGATAGTATTATTTTCAATTTGAGGCTCAGAGGGGTTATGCCCCATGACCAGAGGTACCTTATAGATGCAACCTGGATTCTCACCCCTGGAATTAGGCTGTGAGTAGAAACCAAGACAACATGGAAAACAAGGCTGGAAAGTGGTGCTTTGGAAAGCAGCAGAAAGGGAAGAAACCGCGTTTAGTGGTAGAGAAATCATTGGGCAAGGGGAGAGGAGGTCGGGATTTTCCTCGCCTTACACTCAGGCTGGCCTTACTGGCTTCCTTTGGCCAATATGAAGCAGCTAAAGTGACATCCTGAGACTAAAGAGGAAAGACCAGAAGGGACTTGCAGCTGTTGTGTCTTGAAATGCTGGCTTTGGGGAGCTCAACTCCCATGGCTGTGAGCAACTCAAGACACATGGAGAGGCTGCTAGAACAACTGGAGGTGCCCCAGTCACCAATCCAAGCCATCAACATTGGTGAGCCATCCTGGTCAAGTCACCAGATGGGAGAAACTCAAGCGCAAGTCTTCCAGCTGACCCCAGTCAACCCACAGAACTTGAAAAAGAATATAGATTATCCTTAACCACTACATTTAGGGATAGTTAGCACATGACATTAGATAACCAGAACAAGCATTAAGACACTCCTGATTTGTTGTTCTTGTTTTTATTTACTAGATGTTTTTTCTACTGACTCAAGAGTAGCCAGTCTGTGTGTAATAGGTCCGTGGATTGAACAATAGAAGGAGTGATTGTAACTCCAGGCCATTAAATTTTCATTTAGGTGTTATTAACTTAGTCTACATAAACGTGTTCACTACTAACCAATGGACAGGATTTGTTTAAGGCAAAGATAAACCTCTTACTAAAAAGTAGTATGTCTGGGAGTTGGCTTCCCACCATGACCTGCCCAGTTAGGAATTTCTGATCAGATCACCCTGAGAGGTTACTTTCAATAGAACCCCTTATTTCTTTTTTGTCCACACCTTCGATGCACATTTTGTAAAATTCTAGTCTATTACTGTCACTGAGAATCTGTGTCTGAAATTAAGACCATTCACCATGAATTCACAAACAGCTTACAAGTTCTCCGAGTCAGCAACTATCGGATCTGTGGCAGAAATCCTAGCAGACGTGATTTCTGGAGGGCAGCCAAGAGGGCTGAGAATCTGTTGCGAGTTAGCCAGACTGTTTCCACGGAGCACATCTGACTGCTAACATTTAAGAGCAGGCACTCCCTAACGTAGACCCTTTGACTCGCCCGCAGGAACCAATAGGCCGGCGCAGTCCCTGAGTCTGGCCCTGAGGGTTATGGTTTATGTACAGAATCAAATCATGGACTTGGACTTTTCTTCCTCCCGAGGGATAAAGATGATTCAGGATGAAGCAGCTGAGAAACATGGAAATCATTAGCAAGCTCAGCTGTACACGACAACCAAAGTACTAAGAACTCTCGTAAACAAAATGACCAGCATTTCTCTCTCACACACACACACACACACACATCCACCTCCGAGGTGCTCAAGCTGAGAAACATGGCTAAGAAAACAGCCATCCCTGATCCAATCCTTTCCTTCTGCAGGTCAGGAGAGCATGCTAAGATTACACGGTTACCTATGGCCCAGCAAAGACTAGCTCCAGACCTCCTTCCCCCTTCTCTACCACTAAACTCTGCTTCTACCCCTTCCGCTGCTTTCCAAAGCACTACTTTCTAGCCTTGTTTTCCATGTTGTCTTGATTTCTCCTCAGCCTAATTCCAGGATGACCTGGTAATCTGGGCCTTCCATGGGATTTATGTGTTCCGGGGTGGAGGGGCAGGGGGAGGATTGCTGTTTTCCTACTGTCTTCTCTTCTCCCCTGACTAATATTCTTCATAATGCCATCTTAGCATTAGTAGGGGCTGCTAGTATATTCACACCAGCCTTCAAACTAATTGATTAGTTAAAAAAATAAAAGGAGGATTCATCAGTTTACTGATATTATCTGCTCATCTCTATGGACACTCCTCCCCAATGGTGACCTTTGGGTACGCATAGGGGTATTTCATTGTTTGCAACAATGACCAGAGCACATACGCACAGCATTTCATGAGGACCAGGGATGCCAGACACCCAGCGATACCCAGGACCGTTCCCTGCAGCTAATCGTCCCACCCAAAATGTCAACAGCACTCCACTGAGAATCCCTTCCTCCTCTCTAAGTAGACTTCCTACACAGCTCCTTCAGTGACAACTGGACTTGGACAAACCACAGTGTTCCCCAGGCTTTTATTTTTTTTATCATAAAATGACAACAAATCATCTAATTCATAGAGTCATTGTTAAGGATTAAATGACAATGTCTATAAAATTGTTGAGTACCTATGAGTGTAGAAATGGAGAGGATTTTGTTCACCAGATTTCCAAAGAAAGAAAAACAGAGAAGGAGAGTGGACACTGCTTCCTGGGGGAGCTGCGGGAAGAGATATCCCAGCGGGACTCAAACTTGGCCTTTAGAAGATGCAGGAAGTGTGTGTGCACTTGTGGGTGCCCGAGGCTAGGGAGCCGTGGGAGGAGACAGTGAGCTTGAGGACCCACTGCCAGCAGGATACTAGCAAAACACTGTTAACTGCCAATGCGGCCCCCAAACCGTCAGGAAAAGTACTGAAAAACATGATCTTGTGAGGTCACATGTCTTACGGACACTTGCAAGTCAACAATATTTTTTAAAAAGGAAAATAATATTAACCATAAAAAAAAAGAAAATTGCAAGGAGTAAATTCAAGTCACCTCAGAAACAGAACCATGCGAAGGCAGGAAGAAAAAGCTTGGAATCAGAAGAGATGTTAACCAGAACACAAAGCTGGTGACTCCAACCTAGTTTATCTGAATTTCAAAGGTATAGAGAAATGGCAGGTCACAGTGGGATCAAGTAGGTACCAAATATATATATACACACACACACACACACACACACACACATATATATATATGATAAAAGCATAATATGCTAATTAGACCTGACAGCCGAACAACCTTCTGGACCACCTTCCAGATGAAGCCAGGGCTGTGAGGGCCAAGCCCCTTGCATGAATTTCATGCATTGGGCCTCTAGTATATATATATATATTTTTTTTTTTAATTTGAATTAAAGCTCAACTCTCCCATTCCACACCCCATTCTGCCATTGAGCCTCAAAAATAATATTGACCAGTGCTTATTGAGAACCATGGACAAAACACTGAAGAGACTATAAAGCCACTGAAGGTGCCATCATGCCCTCAGGTAGAGTGGTTTAAAGAGTGGGCTTTGGGGTCAAACACACCCACATGCAATTCAGCTCTATTGTCTTCTTGCAGCCTCCTCTGGGGCTGGTCATTGTAACTCTTTGATTCCTAAAACCTCACCTGCAAAATGGCAATAAATAGAGTACTTACCTGTAGAGAGCAATGTTGTGAGAAGGACATAAAATAATTCGTGTAAATGTACACTATTGCTCCTGGTACTTCATGGGACATGGGACTCAATAAATATCTACGAAAGTGCAAGGAACTAAGGTGAACGGAGAATTCTGGGTGTTTGCCCTGTTGCTTTATGGCCGTGGCATACTTTGGTCATCTACGATGGAATTGAGTCAGAACAGATCCGAGACACAGGAGCCCGGGTTTGTAAGCCCTTCGATTCCTTGATGTTTTACTGCAATCGCGACGCAAATGAGAAAGAGTCCCATTAAAGGATTTTTTTTTTTTTTGCAATCATGTAAATTCACTAAACAGCACTGCTCTCAAGCAACTCTCTTCCTGGAGAACTGAGCAGACTCTATGCTTCCAAACCCTTCCAGCACCTGGCATAACATGGGCACGGCAGCCGTATTGTGTCATGGATACTTTAAGTGGATCCTCTACCTGTTACGATCATCGACGATGCCCATGGAGGTGCTTCCCAGTCTCTATAGGCTGAAATGCTTTCTATTTTGAGGCAAGTTCCACAGAAAAGTCTGGATAAAATGAGCTGACTGTTTGTGGGACCCAAATATGTGACAATATGACCTTACAAGGCTCCTCCTTCCCCTAGTGCAGCGGTTCTCAACCTGTGGGTCACGACCCCTTTGGCCATCGAACGACCCTTTCACAGGGGTAGCCTAAGACCATCCTGCATATCAGATATTTACATTACGATTCATAACAGTAGCAACGTTACAGTTATGAAGTAGCAATGAAAATAATTTTATGGTTGGGTCACAACATGAGGAACTGTATTTAAAGGGCCAGAAGGTTGAGAACCACTGCCCTAGTGGATGAAATTGTGCCATGACACATGAAACCCGCCATTAGTGAACACAGAGAAGTTCCTTTTGCATGATGAGAATAAAAAAAAAATAACTAAAGAGAAGCTTCAGCATCTAAGCAAAGAAAGTTCTCTCAAGTCAACCCATTCTTTCCAGGCCTGTGGGCTACATCCAGGTGCTGCCCTAAAGGGAAAAGGGTTCCTAGGAGGTGACCGACTCCTGAAAACCGGGCACATGACCTCCCCCAGGCTTAGTCATCAGGCAACCTGTGTAGACTTCCAAGGTAGACTCCATAAAGGTAACTGTAGACGAATTTTTTCACTACCGAGTCTCAGTGGCCAGCGCAGTGTCTGGAACGTAGGAGGTGTGCAATAACTACTTTAACGTTAATAAAAACAGCACAACAAACCGAATCAGTAAAGTCGGGCTTGTCTTTAGTGCCATCCCTGCACTGAGCCGCTGGTGACTGGGGGTGACCAGGTCTCCCCCAGGGGCCGCGGAGCAGACTGTCTGGGAGGCGCGGTTATCTTCCCAATGCCTGCCTGTCCAGGGGGGTGGGGGTCCCTGAACAGCTGCTGTGCTGCTTTGTAAACAAGTGGGGGACACACTTCTGTAACCTGGAATCCTGCAGCTAAAAAATATGTTTCCCTCTCCGAGGATTTGGTTGGAAATGCTTCAAAGATTCCTGCTTGCCCCAGCAAGCTGGAGCGCAGCGGGAAGCGATGTGTTTCATCTCTCGGAGCAGCCTTCTCCTTGGGCGAGGAGCGCAGGGCTCTGCAGCCTGACAGTAAATAACTTTCTGACTTGGGCAAAAGCACGGGCCCAGATGACCTGGGGGGAGGGGGGATGAAACGCCGCTGAGCTCATGTGCGGAGCACATGGGAAGAAAATGCTCCCACCCGAGGTGGGGCCGGCGTGGCGCTGGTGAAACGCGAGGGGGACGTTTCCAGGGCCTGTGGTGAGGGCTGGATCGTTTCCAGAGACCAGTGCCAAGGCGGCCTCTGGGCAGCTGCAGGCTCATTACCGCCCCCTCCCTCCCGCCCAGCCCCGGTGCATGTGCGCGTGTGCGTGTGCGTGTGTGCATGTGTGTGTGTGTGCGTGCGTGTGTGCCCATGCATGCACCAGCCAAAAACAGTAATTAGCATGCTTTTAGGTATTAGAGCTTAAAAGCCAACAGGGCAGCTGTTGTCTGGAAGCCAGTGAACTACATTCAAGGCGCAGCTCTGTCATTCGGCCGCAGGGCCTCTGCCAAGTCCTCGTCCCCCTCTGAGCTTCGGTTTCGTCATTTGTAAACGAAGATGATATTATCTAAACCAATTAACTGGGGCTTCTGATGAAGAGCCAAACCGCCACGAGAGGACTAGAGGGACGTGTTCCTCGAACCCGCAGGCCCTTCTTTTCGAGGCGTGGCCCTGGGACAGCAGCACTGACTTGACCTGCCCTTTCCGGGCCCACCTTGGACCCACTGGATCAGAACCCGCATGTGAACACCATCCCCCAGGTCATGAAGAGGCGCATTCGAGTTGGAGAAACACAGCTCCGAAGCTCTATACAAATGGGTTTACAGATTCGTTGCAAAGTTGAATAAAACCCATCTGACTCCTGGCTACCAAGCTTGCAGTCACACAACTGACTTTCCCCGCCGGCCCTGCTTCCTCTGTGAGGCTGACGTTCCCAGGGGGCAGCAACACTGTGTCAATTCCCGGGGACACCCAACACAATATGAGTAAGGCTCACCTCCTAATGCTACGGCAAATAGGATTCTGGTGCAAGATTTATGACTGTATGGCTTATACATAAAAACAACAACAGCCGGGCTGGCGTGGCTCCGTGGTTGAGCTTCAACCCATGAACCAGGAGGTCCCCATTCAATTCCCGGTGAGGGCACATGCCCGGGTTGTGGGCTCCATCCCCAGTAGGGGACATGCAGGAGGCAGCCGATCGATGATTCTCTCTCATCATTGGTGTTTCTATCTCTCTCTTCCTCTCCCTTTTCCTCTCTGAAATCAATAAAAACATATTTGAAAACAAAAACAAACGTACGCAGGCTTGAGAAATCCTACCAGACCATCTGGCCTGCCAACATGGACGGCATCTACTGCCCGCCCACCCTCCTTCCATGGCTGCCTCACTGGCCTCCCTGCTGGTCCTCGGATATGCCAGGCAGCTTCTGGAAAAGAGGCTTTGCATTGCTATTCCCTCTGCTTGCAATGCTCTTCCCCTCGATTGCCACAGAGCTTAGGCCCCAGTCTCCACTCAAATGTCAATGCCTTCCTATTTCCAATTGCGACGCCTCCTTTAACTCGCATGTATTTTTTCCCATAGTACTTATCATTTTCTAGCACACTGAATACTGTAGTTATTGACCAGGCTTCAGTAGCTCACCCTTTCCTACCCCAAAATATAATACATTCGTGAAAACAGGAATTTTGTCCATTTTGTTTACTGCTACATTTCCAGTTCTTGGAAAAGTCCTGACACACAAATGCTTGGCATTTTGGAATGGAAGGATGGGTAGACAGGAGAATGGCTTTGAACATGGGCTCTGTCATCAGATAAAGTGGGTCTGAATCTCAGCTTTGTCACCATTAGCCGTTTGACTCTGGGAAAATAATGCATGTGCACTGGGACAGTGCCCAGCCTATAGGAAATGGCTTCGTAGGTATTAGCTGTCATTATTAAAACATAATTATCATTACATATCAGCCTCATTCATTCTTTCAAGAGAATGATTAAGTTATCATTTATGCGAACAAATAATCAGACTTTTAAAGAATATTGTGCATCAACAAAAACAGGGGTAAGGACTGTGACTTATTTCTTAGCAGCCAATTCTTTCTGCATCAGTAAAAAATAAACAAAAATATTAAAAATTACATGCATGGACATATTTCACTTAAAGAAGAAAGCTCCCTATCTTATTTTTAGGGGCAGGTCAGAAAATATTGGGGGTTTTTGTTACATTTTCAAATAAAATATACTGTCTCACATTAGACGGGTGAAAACTTGGGCTGAATATCCAGGAATCAGTTGACAGTGTCATTAGACTCTGACACTGACCACAAGATGAGGTGACTCTCCTAACGGATGAGTCCCTAAAACACACAGGAAAGGGAGCTAGAAACTTGTCCCTAAATGCTCAGAATCGTTGCAAATATTCATTAAATAAATGGCAAATTTCTCAGGATAGTTATTCAAGGTATTTTTTCTCAGGGGTAAGAATTCAATATAAATAGACTCTATCTAAGTCTATTGGCTTGTCCTTTTGGTCTTGAACAACATTCCTTATCCCTTACCCTGGCTCCATCCAATTCATCAATCCGTCCTACTGATTTGACTCTAAAATATATTTTAGATCTGTTCACCTCTACGTTGATCACGGTGACATGTGCTCACCTGGACCAACTCAAGAACTCCTAATTGGCACTTTACTCACCTCTCCAGCCCATGCTCCCACAAAAAAAAGCTAGAGTGGTTCTTTGAAAATAAAAATTTGCCTCTATTTATTCCTCTCCTTAAAACCTTTCAATAGTTTCCCTTTGAACTTAAAATAACATCTCAAATCCTTCACGTGGACAAGAACATGATGCACCATCTGGCAGGGGCTCCCCCTGCCTCCTTCCCCTCCGTCATTTTGTAACACTCTCCCCTCCTACTACCATCAGCCCACACCCTCTTCTTTGCAGGTTCTCAGCTGCATTCTGGTCATTCCCAGGTGCTCATTCATCTGCATGCCCCCCAGCCGGTCACTCTTCCCTTCCAATCCCACAACAGTGTCTCCTCAAAGAGGCTTTCTTGGATTCCTCCTTGTAACACGTCATAATCTGAAAATATGCATCCCTTTATGTGCCTCCTTGTTTATGTCTGTATCTTGTTTATGTCTGTATCCTCAAGGAATAGGACAGTTTGATTTGTTCATCACTATATACCGTACCCAGCACCCAGCAGAGTTCCTGGCATACAGTGAGCAATCAACCAATATTTGTGGAATAAATGAATGGGTGGATGAAAAGCATGATCAACTCCATCTATGAAGGGAAAGACAGGAATACCAGAGCTCTTTTCCTTACCATCTTATGAAGTCATTTAAACACAAAACAATATGCGTCCATGAAGAAATATTTGTTTTAATCCAGGGCATTATTTTTTGCCATTATATTCTCAAGGAAATTGTTCATAGATCAATTCATCAGTAAGGTTTTATTGGGGGAAATATTCTAAAGTTCTGCTTATATAAACTTACTATCAAAATATGTGAATTCATATTCTGATGACTCAAACACTATGGTTACAGCATTATTGAACCTGTAACTTAAACAAGTCATTTAGTAAATAACTATGTGTTTAGTTCCTATCTTGTATAATCCAATAAAGAGCAATTGAGAATATATTAAAAACATGCCCATTTCCTGTTTTATTGGAGTTAACAACCAATAGAAAGAATAGGCTAATCTATGAATATACCAAATGCAATGAATATACCAAAAAGGACATCTGCAATTGCAGTAACTTTAAATATCTCTTATGGGAGAGGAGTTAGGTAGCATTGCAATTATTACCAGAAAACTGGCCTCCAGTTTATTTTGCATAGTTTTTTTTAACCTTTTCTATTCCCTTTGGGTTAGGTTCTCTAAATTTCTGGGGGAATATGTTAGATAATAAGTTAATTTTTTTTCTTATAAAAGGTTGGCAGTGTGCTGTGACAGTAGAAGGGGAAAAAAACTAAGCAATGACTTGGAGTCTGAAGAAGGTGAGGTGGGAGTAGGAATCCACTCGGAGGAAAGCCTGGGTGAACATGAAGATGCAGCCACAGGCTATATGGCAGCGAGGATGAGTGGGTAGGCACATTTCCAGGCCCGGGCAGCTGAAAATAAAGATAATGATCCCTGGTCCTAGCAACCAATGAGGAATACTGTGAGGATAAATTACACACAGTTTTCCTTTGGAGAAGAAGCACTATATAATTTATGATATTGTTATTATAATCATTAGTTATCTTTGCCTAGATTTATGGAGTGACTCATCCTAAATTAAGCCTCTGGAACAATGAGAAGAGGGAAATTTATGAGACCTGCGATGATTTGCTGGTCTCATAAAAGATCATAGTACTTGATTCTTGAGATGTTGAAATATCTCTGCCTCTTAACAGGAGGCTACAGGGACCATCCTTTGATTCATTATTTGATAAGTTTTTCAAGTCTCTATCCTCTTGCTCCTCTGGGACTAATAATTCAGCAAGCATTTTAACGGTCACCCTGGCTGTCAATAAATTATTTTAATTTACCTTTAGGGTATTTTCTATTTCTCTCCTCTTCCTAAGAGAATAACAGTTATTACTTTTTTTTATTCCTCATGGTTTCTCTATGTATGCACTTAGTATTTCTGAGCATGTATGACATGCAAAGCAATGAGCGAGGTGTAGGGAATAAGATCCTGTCCATCCTCGAAGAGTTGATCCTCTAGGTGGGGAATATATCTAAGAGGATCAGCCCTGAGTGCTAGTTTAGGGAAGAATTTTTACATTGTAGGGACTGATTTGATTCAGAGTGTGAAAGAGAGGAGAGAGTGCAAGGTTTTCTCTCCTCCTGGCAGATGAGATGGAGAATGATACCACTAACCAGATCGGAAGCAGATTCGGAGAGAAGTCCGCTGTTTTAGGCACATTGAGCTGAGGTTGAATAAGATATCCAACAAGAAGCCTGATCCACGGGTTCAGAGCATGGGAAGGAGGCCAAGAATGGAGATTCAGGTTTGAATGTCATCCAAAGGCAAATCCAGGGGATGAAATACTCAGTGCGAGAACATGAAACAAGAAGGAACAAGGGAGTCTGCTGGTTAAAGGGGAAAGAAGAAAAGAGACTAAACAATTTTGGGGAGAAATAAACAGGATCAGAAGAGCTCATGAGAAGAAAATGAAGGAGAGGAAAAGATAAAAAAAACATGAGGGGGAGGACGAGGAGGAGGGGGAGGAGGAGGAGGAGGAAGAGCAGGGATTGGAAGAGTCACCCTTGGAAGCAAGCCTCCTGCTCTTTCTTGGAAGCAGGAGGCAATAAAGAGTAGACAAGTACAGACATATTTTGGGATAAGATACAGTAGATCTAAAAGAGAGGAAAGCTATTGATCGAAAGTATGAAAAGCTGGATAGAAAAGGTGGCGATGCTCAGAGAAAACAGCCTGTGGAGAAGGAAAGCATGGGCTTTCGAACTGACTAGACATGGATTCAAATCCCAACTCTCATACTTCTCAGCACTGAGACCTTGGCCAAGCACCTTTAGCGAGTTGAGCCTCAGTGTTTCTTTTGAGGAAATGGCCAGTAACAAAGAAATGCTCTAGGACAGTGATTCTCAACCTTCCTAATGCCGCGACCCTTTAATACAGTTCCTCATGTGTTAGTGACCCCCAACCATAAAATTATTTTCGTTGCTACTTCATAACTGTCATTTTGCTACTGTTATGAATCGTCATGTAAATATCTGATATGCAGGATGTATTTAGGTGATCCCTGTGAAAGGGTCATTCCGCCCCCAAAGAGGTCGCCACCCACAGGTTGAGAACCGCTGCTCTAGAAGGTCGTTTTGAGGATTAAGAAAGAACATGTGTGTGAGAGGCCTAGCTCTGACCTGGGCTACAGTGGGCGGGGGCGGGGGGGGCGGGGGGTAGTCAGGATTGCCTGGACCAAAAGACAGAGCAGAAGCTCTCACACTTGATATACATCAAAATCCTCCAAACACAGATGTCTGGCCTCACTCAGAATCCGTTTCCTATTTAGCAGGTCTGGAATGGGGCTTGAAAATGTGCATTTCTAATAAGTTCCCAGGTAACGCTGCTGCTGCTCTGGGAAGTACAGGACCTCCGAGGTAGAGGAAGCCTCTGAGAGAAAAGATGCAAAGGAGTCAGGGGGATTTTTTGACACCAGGACATATGTTCCAGACGAAGACGGTCACACCTCTTTCTAGAGTTCATTTTCCACTAGTGCACTTCGCTTCATCGCTAGAACCCTGGCCTCCCTCTCTTAAGAGCAGGCACTCTCTGCCCCCAAAGCAGAGCAGTACCTGAAATGTCACAGGAACGTATCCAGCTGAGTGGCTGGCGTGGTGGGTGAAGAGAGAAAGAGTAAGTGGGGTTGCCTAAAGGCACTGAGCAAGGACCACCAGGAAGTGTGAGAGCCAGGCTGTGGCAACATGGCTTTTTAGAAAGTAGAAACTGTCAAAATTTATATATTATTTTAATTTTGCTCTATGTTTTCCATATTGCACAGGCCAAGTGTTTCATATTTCACACTCTCCCCTTTTTCGTATTAAATTACTTTTTATTTTTCTTATTCTTTTCCCTTGTCCAAAAGTACCTTTATTGCTAAAAATGGTAGTTTATAACCCTTTGCCATGGATCAGATTATCTTTGAGCACTCCCTTTTCCTTTTTTGGCTCCTAATTCCTTCCTGTTGTAGTATTCAGTTAGTCCATTTTATTGCACCCGTTACTCACTACTTTTTTTTTTTCTAAAGTTGATGCTGCAGAAATTGAACACCCTCATTTTTCATCTCTTGGTTGGAGTTACTTTGCAGAAACTCAACTAGATTCTGACTCCTAATGCACTAACGCTCTGCTGAGTGCACGCTGCCTGGCATTTTTGAGTTCTTAATATATAAAGTCAAGTCCAACCCTGTCTCTATTCAAGATTCTCCTTTCGTATACCATTTAAGAAAATTACTCAACCAAACTAGCTTGCTTCTACTTAGTCTCTGACTCATATCCTGACTGCTAAATGCCCCATCATCCTTCCGACACTTACATTTTTAGTCAAGGGAAGAGCAAAGTTAACAAGATACAGAGGCTGTGTTCTGCAGCCGGGGTCTGGGGAACAGCAGGGACATAAGGACAGCACTGGTGAGGATATTACTTGGGTACCAACCCTTTCTCCTCTCTGCATCCAGCTCCAGTTACACCCCCCCTGTGATCTCTTTCATCAACAAATTTTTAAAATTATTTTATCTTCCTTAAACATACAGTGTGTAGTCTAACTTTGTGCATGAAAAACACTTCAAACCATGAACAGATGAATGACTGCATGACAAATGAATGAAACACAGACCCCTCACAGCCTGATCTTGTCTACATGCTCTCGACTGCCTGGCCATGATCCCCTTTTCCTGGGGATATGTCTTCCTGCACTCCCTCCAGTTCCCTAAATGTGTCATGCTCACCCAGGCCTCTACACCATTTCATGGATCACTCCCTCCCCACCCTGCTTTCTCTGACTAGTTTGGTGTCCCTTCCTTCTCCAGAAAAGCATCCCTGAACCTCTGCCTGGAGGGTTGGGGCAGCATCTGTGTCTGCTGGAGATGTCTGAGCTTCTTTGCTTTAAACTACCACTTACACTGTCAACTTGTCCTGCTCCGTAACCAAACTGGGGACAACTTCGAAGCAGGGAGTGTCTCGCGCACAGCTGTCATCCCAACGCCTACTTTTATGCTCAAATGACGGTGTTTGGAACGAATATGCAACGTCCAGGTGAAAGGCAGGGGGACTTCAGGATGCATCACTGCCCAGGGCATGGAGAGAAGCAGAAGGTGTGAGAGGCAACAGAAAGAGTCTCTGGCCCTAACCGGTTTGGCTTGGTGGACAGAGCATTGGGTCCCAGGTTTGATTCCGGTCAAGGGCATGTACCTTGGTTGTGGGCACATCCCCAGTGTGGGGTGTGCAGGAGGCAGCTGATCGATGTTTCTAACTATCCCTCTCTCTTCCTCTCCGTAAAAAAAAATCAATAAAATATATTTGATTAAAAAAAGAAAGAGTATCTGCTAGATGCAGGACAACGAGAGGGAAAAGTAAAACAGGGCAAGTAGGGCGCTGGGAGGATGCTTTGCCATCTGCCACAGGTGATCTCAGGTACCTGTTACACCCTTAACAGAGACCGGGAAATGTAAATTTCCTTAACGGGACAGTAGTAGCTTTAGACCATACAGCCCACTCACTAGCTTTTTTTAACTACAACAAAACAACGCAATGCTCAATTAACTTTTAAAAATGCCAATACAAAGCAATACACAAGTAGTTTTTTAAAAGCCTTAGAACCGAAGAGGGAGGCCATTCACAGTAAAGCAATTTCCTCGTTTTCTCCTTTCTTTCCTTCTTTCCAGTACAGGCACCGCTTTTCCAGGAATCTTTCCAGCTCAAGCAGGTGAAATTACACCTGTTAAACACTGGAGTAACATTTACTCAAGCCTTCGAAAAACAACACAGAATCACAAGACTTAATTTCTCCTTTTCACAGTAATTAGCGCCCTCTCCTTACCCCCTTCATCTAGCTCATTATCTCCCCTCTTCCTGTCTCATTTCATATTTGTTCCAACCATTTGAGTTGTCTTCACACTAATGGAAATGTATTATATAGCAACACTTCCCTAAGCCTCTGCTGTTCCTCGCTCCAGCCCCTGCCCATTCTATTTTGGGGAAAGACACTCATGACTCAGCATTGATTCCTAACTGCAACATCATCCGGCAGGGGCTGGGCGATTGTTCAATCTAGGCCTGTCTCGTGAGCCTTCCTTCTCTGAACCTGTGTACATCCTGATTTTCCTTCCAGATCTGGCATCCAACCCCTGTCTTTCAGCCAACGAACCCTCCTCTTCATTCTTAGAGAACACATTTTCGGTAACAGTAGAAAAGAAGTGCTTGTCTCTTATTTTGGATAGTTTCTGGAAGCAGGAGTTAGTCTTGCCCCTGGCATATACGTCTGAGACGAGATAGCACTCAATTGACTCAATAACTACTCGCTGCGTTTAATGGCCTGCCTCTGTGCCAAGCAGCAGCCTTATTCCCTATTGGGAGTAAAATCTGCGGGATGTTTCTGAGGACTTTCCACAGGAAATAGGAGTTAGTGCTGCACACCAAAGGTTCCTACCTAGGTTCTATATCCTTACTACTAGGATATGACTCGTTTCTGTTCCTACCTAGCTAGAGAGCTAAGTAGCTGTTTTTCCCCTTGCTCGGTAAGATAGCCCCATTACTCTTCATATAAGAAGCCTTCACGGACTGCCGGGAGCCAGTGGATTAGGCGACAACATCACGGTAGTAAGGAAAGACTCATCTCCAGCCCCTCTTCCCAAGCCCCTCACTTGCACACTCGCACGCAGGCAGCGGCCAGCCCCGCCGGCTGCTGGGCGGTGTGAGTGTGCAGGGCCAGCACTGCTCCTGCTGCTGTCGCCTTGGAGCGAGGGCGGGTGCAGGAGGCCCCGTGTCTGGGAGGATAATTACCCTAATCATGGACGCCTCCAGACAACTTCTGCACGTTGTGTAGCATGTAAACAGCCGAGAAAGAACAACGTCAGCAGTGTCATTTCTCACGAGGGGAAAACAATATACGAAGCAGAAGAAAAAGACCAAAAAATAAAAAATAAAAACCCAGCCAGTTGGGCTATCCCCTAAATATCCTGGCAGCCATCTGCACCGCCCCCCCCCCCCCCCGCCCCGACTCCCTCTAGCAGCAAGAGTCCCAGAGAGGCCCTGATATTGGCACCGATGGACCCTGGAGGCCAAGGGTTAGAAAAAGTAGAAACCATGTGATTGTCTGACCTAGAAAATCTACATAGATGCTACACAGCTCCCTCTACTTTCTGTCTTTTCAAAATTTGGTCCAGAATTATCATACACATATGAAAATTCATAGACATAAATTACACCATAAATATATAATTTATACATAATTTTATATATGTGTGTGTGTGTATATATATATATGTACACACACATACACACACACACACATATAATTTATCCAGAGAGTATCTTGTACCATATTCAGTTATATTTTTCTTTTTCAGTTTGTTCATTTTAATTTAACTATTTTATGGTCAAAAACGTATCTTGGTAAAAGAGATTTTCTGGCCTTTGCAAATGTTTTGAGGTTGTGGAAACTATGCTTTAATAAACTGACAAAGTAGTAAGGATCTGGTGTGTGTGTGTATTTTTACATACCCAGATTGGCAACATACACAGTCACACATATATTGCAATATATATTGGCATATGGCATGTGGCAAATAATAAAGGCAAATGCACGCCATGGTGTAGCTGTCTCCTCTGGGAGCCCTCGCCACGTTAGCAAACACCCTTCTATCCTGAGCTTCCTCACTGAACACCCCTCTTCACTGAAATCTGGCTCTCACAGGAGACCCTCCCATCCCCTGGGGCCTTTTCAGATGAGTGTGCTCATTCTCCTCCGTTCCACGTGCCCCGTCTTTCACTCTCAGTCAACAAAGCCATCCCATGTAAACAGCACTTCCGGAACAAGACCTATTTTCTGCTTATTCTTAGTCTCTAACAACTCTGTTATTCCCATCCTCTTGAATTTATGAACTTTGTTCTTCTTCCCTGAACATATTATTCTATTCTTGACCTTAAAGTGCTGTTATGTTTATTCTAATAACCAAAACACGCCTCCCTTTAAAAAAGTGACACATTCATTGTCTATACAAAGGCAATTGAATGTGTCTTACATACAGTATTCTGTTATCTGGATACAGTAAAAAATAAATTGGATTTTCTGTACATGCTTGATTCCTTTGCACGCATGCTTTTGTCCAATTTTGACATAATAAATACGGACCTTCTCCACGTGGACACCAATTGATTAATTAAAGGGAGGTTCATCGCAAAATCGCCAGCTGCTGGAACAGAGGCTGGGGAGTCAGGCGCTGAGAAAGCTAGCATTTCTAGAGGCTATGTCAGAATTTTGTGGAAAGTGAATCCTACCTCTCAGTTTGAGCCTTTTTTCATTCTATTTACCTCTCCCCCCCTTCTCCTCCAGACCCAATGCATGTCAAAAAAAAAGAAAGAAAACAGAAATGCATGCAAGACAGAAATACCAGCACACTTCATCAGCATTCAAAGGCACACCCAGAAGTGCGACCCACTTAGCACAAGACCATGGTCACGGCCCCTGAGGGAGAGAAAGCTTAGACAACTTCCACTGGCAAGCTCTCTGAGTCATGCGGTTTCAGACTTCTGCCATCAATGGGGAATACGCTTGGCCATGTGGAATTTCATATCCATCCAAAAAGGTAGAGAAAAGAAGAAGCTTCTGACCAAGATCAAGAGCAAAGGATGTCAAGAAGCGGGGTTCCATCCAGGGGCATAATCAGGGATTGTGACAAGGCAGCATGGGAAACAGTCAGCAGCAGAGGGGAGCTTCGCAGGAGGAAGGGCTCCGAAGCATAAACTTTCTAAGCAGTTGTGGCACCGACGATTCCTAAAAGTATCCCCTGATCCTCTCGTAAAAGCTCAAGTTCTCCATGAGCATTCCACCTCGCCAGCGGCTCATAAATCCGGGCTCTGGCCCAACCATGATGGAGAGAACTCAGCTGGGAGAACAGGTTACCCCCCAGCCGCTGCGCATGGCACCGGGGGCCCCCTGGGAGTCACAGCCTGTGGGCGTCTGGGGAACATCTGGTGCAGTTCATCTCCCGCCACCACCGCAGGTTTGACTCTGTGTTACTTATGTCTGTTTTCATGTCTCTTTCTCTCGTCAACACAGCATCTTTGGAACATCAGGATGTTGCATAATAGCCGAGTGGAATCCAAGAACCAAGCCACACATGTAGAACTATGGGGAAACCACATGTGGGAAGAAAAAAATAACCCCAACTTGAATATTATTTTTCTGCTCAAAGCAGTAAATGTGTTGGCGGCCACGTTGACTATTTGATACAGACTGAGAAAGGGTGAAAACGTGCTGTGCTTATAAACTTCCGCACTAAAGGGACTTGGGGGTGTGTCCAACCTAATCTTAGTAACTACTACTCGCTGCCTGCCTACTAAGTGTTGGACACCTTATACACCTTATCTCTGATCCGACAATGTGGCCACAAAGTGGTTGTGATTCGGTTCATTTTTCTAATTACCAAACTAACTAATGAAAGAAAATAATGGCCTTCAGTGCCACATTAGACCCGTTTGGCTTCATAGATGTTTTCGAACATTTCATCCAAAAAACAGTAGAGACCCATTTTTCTCAAATGCATATGGAACATTTTCCTGGCTAGATCACACACGGGGCCACAATACGAGACTCGATAAATTTAAAAAGGCTGACATTATATCAAGCATATTTTCTGACCACGATCACAAGAAACTAGAAATCCAATGCAGGAAGAAAACTGAACAAAACATGTGGAGGTTAAACAACGTGCTACTAAACAACCAATGGATCAAAGAGGAAATGACATAGAAAATAAAAAACAAGCCCTAACCGGTTTGGCTCAGTGGATAGAGCGTCGGCCTGCAGACTGAAAGGTCCCAGGTTCGATTCCAGTCAAGGGCATGTACCTTGGTTGCAGGCACATCCCCAGTGGGAGGTGTGCAGGAGGCAGCTGATTGATGTTTCTCTCTCATCGATGTTTCTAACTCTCTATCCCTCTCCCTTCCTCTCTGTAAAAAATCAATAAAATATATTTTTTTAAAAAAGAAAAGAAAAAACGACCTTGAGACAAATGAAAATGAAAACACAAGTTTACAATATTTATGTAATCCAGCGAGAGCCTGTGGTGAAGGCTGAGAAGCCAGTGTCCATGAGGGTAACAAGGGATGCTGACTCACAAGGAGCAAGAAGAGAAAGGCTCAGCAAGCCAGGGCCAGTGCAGAACGTCACCCATCTACACGGGGCCAGCCGCGGGGATGATGGGACTAGAGAAGAAGCCAAGCAAGTGAGCTCAGGGACACCAGGCAAAAAAACGAGCACATAAAATGCCAAGACCCTGCAGAAGGGAGACTGCCCAGGAGGGGGCGTGCTGACGATGGTCACTGCTTGCTCTCACGAGCAGGGCATTGCTGCAGAGTGGAGCAAACCAAGGACAGGAAGACATCGTGCCTGTGCCCATTTCTCTGTGTGGATCCAAAAAATGACCAACCCCAGGAACAAAGTCTTTGTCTCCTCCACATTACCTGGTTTTTATTTATTGTATTTTTTTTTGTTAATCCTCACTGGAGGATATTTTTCCATTGATTTTTAGGGAGACTGGAAGAGAGAGGGAAAAACAGAGAGAAACATTGATATGAGAGAAACACATGGATGGGTTGCCTCCTGCAGGAGCCCTGACCAGGGCCCAGGCGGGGGAGGAGACTGCAACCAAGGTACGTGCCCTTGACCGGATAACCCGAGACCCTTTGGTCCACAGGCCGAGGCTCTATCCACTGAGCCACACCAGCTAGGGCCACACAGTTGTTTTTAAAGAGCTGTCGATTCACCCTGTTTCCTAAAGCATGAAAACCTAATCTTTCCTCCAAGTGACTCCGAGGTTTTTATAAAACCATCAGCTTGGCAGGGAGCCTGAGCCACTGGCTGATGGGCAAATGAGGACCTAAGGAGATCTAGCCTTTGGCTAACTTGGCGTTGTGGCCCGGATTTGATCATTCCACTGAGGTCTCAGTCCCATATCCCACACTACTTCTATAAAACAGATTCATCCTGTTAGCAACCAATATGTCAACATTTTACCTTTAAGAATTTGTTGAAGGGCTGTAGCTCTTGTCGACTATATTCCAGGCGTCAGATGCCACCACTAAGTAATCTGTTTGCATTGCTCTCCAGCCCCCTACAGACTCCCACGAGGGCAGAAAAGCATGTAAGGGACGCAAACGGAACAGAGGGACAGTGCCAAGGCCACAACGCAAAGGGGATTCCTTTTCCAAGTTATCTTTTAGCCAACAGGGTCCTTTTGCCATTTAACAGATCTACAGCTTCTGTGTAGTGATGCCAAGTTTATTCTCGGCGCAGTTTTTTGTGTTGTTGGTTTTTTTTCGTAAATCACATCCAAAATATGATTTGGAAAAAAACCCGCACCTTCTTATGAGCCCACTGTGTACTTGAAAGACCCAGTGCACAAATCATTTGCACCTGTACCATTTCCATCTCGTTCCAAGATAATTTTTAAAAGGCTCTGAAAGCCTGCCAACTGCACATGTGCACGGAAGATAAAATGTAATAGCAATTAATCCAATCATCTCTGATTTAACGTTAATTTAACCCAATGGATTATGCCTTGTTTTGTGTGCAACTGTGTTGATCCTGCTCCATTTCAGAGAGCCTCCAAATCAATCAAGTCACAACCCCTAATTGCAGTCAAAATGGGGAATTCCACTCAGCAGGGCCCTTCTCTAGAGCATCTATTCCTCCCAAAGAAGAAAGAGGAGTCAAAGAAAGAGGCGTCCCTAATAGCAGGTTGCTAACATCACAGCTGATGGTGTCAGGGCTAGCGAGAGAGCTCTCCTGTTTGCTGGCACATTCAATTGCCTTGAGGCTCCTTGCCACAATGAACAGGCAAGGGCCGTGGGAGAGAAGCCAATACCAGCAGACTGGTTCTTTAAACCAGAAACAAGCAACAACAAAAATAAAATACTGGGGCTACAATGCTTTTCTTTTCCTTTATTTGCAATATGGACTGGATGACTCTAGCAATTAAAGATCTGAATTAGGACATCTGTAATTAACCATGCTCCCAGCCCCCCTCTTCCCCCCGCCCCCCCCCTCCACTGAAACTGATTTAACTGGGTTAGAGTATAGATCTGCATCCTTGGAACCAAGTCTGATGGTGAGAACATTTGTATTATGTGCAAGGAATAAAGAAAGTTGCAGGTTGCTAATTACTTCTGTTTCCCTTTTATTGAGAATTAAAATACATAAAAAGTGTTACCTGGGCTCAGGGACAGCCCCAGAAGTTCAATTGTAGTTCAGCCTTAGTTAAGAATTAGTTAATAGACACTTCACATAAAGCGCTACCATGTTCTTTTTCATAATTTTTCTCTCCCCTCCTCCCTTCCTTTGCAGCTGAGAATAATTAACTGTTCTTTTGTGAGTGTCATTTGTTCTCAAGGAATTAAATGCCACCTTATTTCCCAGAACAAGAATTCGACTGTCATAATTATAGCTTCATTTCAGAAGCAAAAAAAAAAATCATAATTTATTACAGATTGTTCAGCATGTGAGATAGGTTTAAATGTCATTGGAAGTAAATTGTGACATGTCATGAAGGAGTTTTAGCCACCACTGTAATTGATTTATAATTTTACGTTTAAAATGAGCAACATTCACCCATTGTTCTTGTATTATATAACTCTGACAGCAATCCTTTGAAAATGAGGCATTCAACTCGGTCAATACACAATAATAATAATAACAATAATAACAACAACAATGATATGCCAATTTTAAAGATAAGCAGTGAAATCAGCATAAGTGCTAAGAACATATGTGTTAAAAATGGAAGCTCAATCTCTAGAATAAAGGGTACAAAACTATATTAGAGGGAATGCATTTGGATATTAGCGACAAACTTCATAAAATTAAATGACCCTCAGGGGTTTTAATGAAACTTATCAAATCAAGGCCCATCAGAATTTTAACTCTTCTCTACTCGGAGTTATAAGGAAAGATACAATAATTGGAGAAGGTTGAGATGAATTTATCTGTTTCTAATTTTGAAGATTAAGGATAAATTCCATTCTGAACAGTAATTTACTAAGTTTGTAGTATAAACCAAGTCCCCTAGGGTTACATAGTGAGGAAGGTGGTCCAGCGTGGGGGAGGGTCATACAAATACTTGGTTAGACCATTAAATGCTTACAGATCTATCTTGGTGAAAGATCAAGTGAGTCCTGTGATGGTTCTCATACCTCAAAATCATGGGTTAGTACCACCTGGATTTGCATATAGAAACAAGCACAACACACACTGGTGGGGACACACTGTATGTCGGTAACCAAACCACACGAGCCACACTTCAGCGGCCAAATCAGAACCTTTCCAAACTACCCCTCAACCTCCGATCCATAGCCTTTTGAAATGCCTTACTTTTCCCTTCTGGGAAAGCCACTGTTTTATGCTTTGTTTTTAAAAAGTCAATATGATAGTCTGGCTATGGAAAAACCTTTGAAAGGCAAGGTGTAGGCTGAATAATGACACCCCAGGATATCCATGTCCTAATCCTCAAAAGCTGTGAATGTAGCAAAGGGACTGTGCCACTGTAATTGCATTACTTAAGGGTTTTGAGAAAGGGAGATTATGTTGGATTATCCAGGTGAGTCCGAAATGTACTCACAAGGGTCTTTTTCAGAGGGAGAGGGAGTTTTGACTACAGTAGAAGAGAAGGCAATGTGGCCATAGAAGCAGAGAGTGGAGTGATGCAGCCAGGAGCCAAGGAATGTTGGCAGCCTCTGGAAGAAGAAGAAGCAAGGGACAGATCTTCCCCTGGAGCCTCCAGAGGATGGAACCCCGCTGACGCCTTTATTTTAGCCGATAAGACTTATTTCAGACTGTGATCTCCAGAATGAAAAGAGAACAGATTCGTGTTGTTTTCAAGCCACTGCATTTGTGTAATTGGTTAAAGTGGCAACAGGAGTTAATACACAGAGAAAGAATCTGA